>NC_046155.1:164091699-164126699 GCF_011064425.1 Rattus rattus
TGCCACCCCAGAGCTCTCTTCAGGGTCACACAAATGCTGCATCGCTTTGCTCTGTCTAACGAAAAATCAGAGAGACACAAGAAGGCTATGCTAGGTGCCCTTACACAAAAACAACGAGTATCAGTGATTTAAAAACACCCCTCCCACCAAACCCTTTTCCTCTGCCCAGAGAGTTTGAAGAAAATTCTAGAAACCTTTCAAGTGATGCTCAACCAGATTATGAGAGAAATAAAGATGTCAGATATTTGGGGTGGGAGGGGAATGCACAATTTTTTCTTCCTTTTTCCTCTTTTAATATTGGAGATTGAATTTTCACAAGCCCCTACCATGGATCAATCTGCCACCCCCACCCCCTCCGACCCCCACTTTCTGTAGTTTTTAAAAATTTTGAAACAGTATCTCACTAAATTGGTCATGTTGGTTTTGAGTTCCCTCCACAGCTGGGGCCTTGAACTTGTACTTTCCTTGCCTGCCATGATGCCCCATTCCTCAAACCCCAAGATGCTGGGGTGACAGGCCTGCATCATGGGGTCTGACCAAGTGGTTTGGAGAAGGTTGTCCAAGAGGCCTGGATGAAGTGGACAGCACCCAAATCCACACAGAGCCGGCAGTTCTGAGGGGCGTCTACCTGGAAAGCCAGCCTGGGGCTGCTCTAAAAAAAAAATTTTTTTTTTCCTAGGGTAGGAAAAACTCATGCTCTCCTCTAAACCAGGAGGTCCCTGGCAAGCTGTTCAGCCTCAACACACACGGTGTGGCCTCCCGGCAGAAAATGAAGTCCCTTTGCCACCCCGTCAGAAGAGGAGAAAATTCACACTGTAATCTAGAAAATACTGAGAGAATTTAGACTAGCCAGGAGAAACAGAATATGATCTGTCACGGAGCCAAACAAAACTAGGTTTCTGTAAGCTCTAAACAGCTCTCGGGATGAAATCCTTTTAGACAAAACAATAGCTGGATACCCTCTCCTGCCCGCACATGACTGAAAGATGGAGTCTCTCTCTCTCTCTCTCTTCTTTTTGGTTTTTGGTTTTTACATCATGCCTTGAAGCTGTAGTCTGTCACCGCAAGAAGAAAGCCTGAGGCACCCCAGCTGTATCTAGTTTCTTACTACGGAGTTTCTTTTTCCTCCTTCGTTCTCAGTAAAGCCAGAAGCCAGTCTGCCTATGGTCCCTGCAGATGTTCTTAGACCCAATTCTTCCTCCCCCAACCCCCTCCTTCTCTCTCATTTCCTTTTTTCTTCTTAGGACAAGGCCTGGCTGTCTAGTACCGGCCAGCCTCCAACCCTTGATCCTTCTGCCTCAGCGCTTCTGGAGCGCTGGGACTATCGGCACGCAGCACGGCTCCCGGGCTTGGACTTGAGGGTATTTTTTTAGGTGCGTCATCTTCCTAGCAACGCCCACACTACTTAGTGATCTTTCCTTCAGTCAGCGGGCGTCTTTCCTTCTTAGGTTTATTCGTGTGTGTGTGTGTGTGTGTGTGTGTGTGTGTGTGTGTGTGTGTGTGTGTGTGTGTCTGAGTGTGTGCGTGTGTCATGTGGATGCACACAGGAGACCAGAAGAGGGTGTTATGGATCTGGAATTGAATTATAGCAGTGATGAGCCGCCTAAAGTGGGGGCTGGCAATAGCAGTAAATATTTTTCCTTTTTCTTTTCTTTTCTTTCCTTTCTTGAGATCAGTCTCTACATAGCCCAGGCTGTCCTGGAACTTACTGTATAGACCAGGCTGGCTTTGAACTCACGGGTATACTCTTGCCTCTACCTCCCAAGTGCTAGGACGAAGGTGTGTATGTCACCACACCTAGTACAGTAAACACTCCTGCTGCTGCGCTGTCTCTCCAGCTTCCCCTTTAGCCCCTTTAGTTCCACAAATACCCGTGGTCCCAAACGGCGCGCCCAAGCTCTGGATTAGGTATTTCATTTTTCCCATGGAGGTGAAAAGACTTTCACATATAAAGACATGAAGAAAGGGCTGGGGAGATAACAGTAGGTAAGAACACCCACTATGCAAGCACAGGCCCTGGGCTTGGATCTCAGCCCCCACCTGAAAGCTATGCAGGGCAGAGACTGCTCGGAACCCCAGTGCTGAGGACAGAATACTGGGGCTCGCTGGCCAGTCAGCTTAGTCGATAAAACCAACAAACACACAAACAACACAGCAGCACCACTCTAATTCCAAGTCCAGGGGTTGTGGATTTCCAAGTCCAGGGGAAAATCCTGTCTCAAGGTAGAGAGTTATACAACAGGACGGTCAAAGGCTTTTTCTGTCCTCTGTGTGTACATCCAGGTCACATACACACACACACACACACACACACACACACACACACACACACACACCACCAGTCTCAATGTTCTTCCAATTGAACTATTGGGGATCATGAAAATAAAATAAAATAAAATTAGTATATAGGGTCCCCTGCTTACTTACCAACCGAATGTCACTCACCCCAGCTTCTATACGGTCCCTCTCTCCTTCCCTGTCTGTCTCCCTCCCTCTCTCCTTTATCAATGTTCGAGTTGCAGTACTGTAATTGTAAGGTAATAGGTCCACAGTGTGCCTAGGTTCCAGCCCACAGGTGGCTTCACATGCCTATAATGCCAACCTCCTGGGAGGCTGAGACAGGAGGCTCTGGAGTACGAAGCTCGCCCTGGGTTACATACTGAGACCCGGCCTCGAAAAAACCAAAACAGGTGCTGGAGAGATGGCGCAGCGGTTAAGAGCACTGACTGCTCTTCCAGAGGTCCTGAGTTCAATTCCCAGCAACCACATGGTGCCTTATAACCATCAGTAACAGGATCTGATGCCCTCTTCTGGTGTGTCTGAAGAAACTGACAGTATACTCATATAAATAAATAAATCTTTAAAAAAGAAAGGAAGCAAGCAAGCAAGCAAGCAAGCAAAACAGGGCTAAGTGGAATTACAGCTTAGCAGTAGAGGGTTTGGCTGGCATCTGAAAGGCCCTGGGCTTCAACTTCAGAAAAGAGAAAGAACTGCCCACAGTGTGTCTACTGCATGCACAAACCCCAGAATCCTTCTTTCCCCGCCCTCACCCCTACTCCCCACCCCCATTTGCATGTGGACCTGGGCACTCACTCACTCCCAATGTGCAGAGCACGCAGGAACAACAGGCTCAAGTTAGAAGTGATTTACTTCATTAGCTGGGATTACAAGTTTAACTCACAAACCAGAGGTCAACATTTCTCATTAACAAGGGGGCTGTGAATCGCTGCGGGCTGCGGTTCAAGAGGAGACCACTCTTATTACTAACTACACATTTCAATCTGTCTTTGATGTTCTCCTTCTCCCTCCTCTCTTTTATTTTTTGGCAGAGGAGCTGATTTTAATTGTGGCACTCCAACAAGGCTCTCTCTCCATCCCAGGGAGCTGCCTCTCGTCTGCTGCTGCTGAGTGAGAGAGAGAAAGAGAGAGAGCCAGGCTGCAAGATTGGGTGCAGTCCATTGCTCTGGGCACATTTTAATGGCTCCCCGTTCCTACAAGGCTTGGATTGTTTTCCACGTGATTCTGGTTAATTTAGCTGCGGGAAAGGGCATCGGTTTTCCTTGTGAGCTTCTGATCCGTCTGCCTCCGCGAGGTGAAATACATTAAAACAGGGAAGGAGGCATCACTGTAAGTTTCCAGATGCCAGGACCAGACCTCATACACTCTCCAAAACCCAGAATCGGGAAAGGAGTTCGACTGAGGTCATTAGGCTGTTAAAAAGCACTCTCTTGATAAATCAGCTTTGGTTGTTGACAAAATCCTCAAGCTGTCTTCTCCGGCCTCCTTGCTTCAAAACCATTGCCAAGGGTTAAAAGAAGCAAGTCAAATGAAATAAACCTTTGTGGAGGGTTCTATCCTTGGAATCTCAAAGCACAACACCACAAAATTCATTCCCCAAGAGAGCACCAGGAAAATATAGCGACTGCTTCACAGTCTCTCCCTCTAGCTTCCTTTCTTTCCTCTTCCTCCCTTCCTCCTCCCCCTCTTCTCCTCCTCTTCCTCCTCCTCTTCCTCCTTTCCTTTCTCTTCCTCTTCCTTTTTTCTCCTCCTCCCCCTTTTCCTCCTCTTCCCTCCTCCTTTTCCTCCCCTTCTCCTCCTTCCTCCTCCCTTCTCCTCCTCTTCTCCCTCCTCCCTTCTCTTCTTCCTCCTCCCCCCCCTTCTCTTCCTCCCCTCCCTCCTTTCTCCTCCTCTCCTTCCTTCTCCTTCTCCTCCTCCTAATTGATTTTTTGATAAGGTCTCAGCGTGTAGCCCTAGCTGTCCTAGAATTCACTATGTAGACCAGGCTAGCCTTTAACTCAGATTCACCTGCTTCTGCTTCCCAGTGCTGGGCCCAAAGGTGTGGACTACCACAGCTGGCCTCCTTCTCCTTCTCAAGATAGGGTCTCCTTAAGTAGCCCAGGATGTCGTTTAACACGAGCCTTGTCTAGAATTCTCCATTCTCCTGCCTCTCGAGTGCTAGTAGGAATGAACAATGCCCTGCTCCAAACACATACTTCACCCCCATCCAACTTGTGCTCTTTGTTTCTGAGGTCCAATGATCACAGTAACAGAACCAGGGCTTCAAGTGGAATCATCAGAGATGATGTTAGTATCTACTAATTTAAAAGCATAGACAATAGAAACAACTAAATTGTTATTCTAGTCTAGTAAGGTTACATACAAACCACTTCAGCTTACAGCATTCTTTAGTCACTTCAGGAAGACCAGTAAGTGACAGGGATGGGTATTCACTGTCTGGTGGGGGAAGCTACCAGGCTGCTTCTATGGGAGAGAGGAGAGTCAGTTTCTAGAACCCAGACTAGTCCATTTTGCTGCACCAGCTTCCAGGCATGGTCCAGGACAGGCAGTTGCTATTGAGGCCACAGAGCTAGAATGGGTGACTACAGAAGCTGGCCCTCCTGGTTTATGGTTCCCATATGGAGACCCGGGACTTCCCATCCTCTGCAGAAAGGGAGCTGTTTCTGTTCTCTTTGTTAACACTCAGGGAAAGGCTCCAGTTTGTCGAAACAACAACAATATTTACTAGTACTAGAGAGGCACAGGGCCGGAGAGGTGGCTCAGAGGTTAAGGGCAAATACTGCTCTTGCAGAGAACCTGAGTTCAGGTCGCAGCACCCACTGAGAGGTTACTCACAGCTGTCTGTAACCAGTTCCAGGGGATCCAAGTCCCCAGGCCCGACTCTGCAGTCACCGGGTACTCCTGTGCTGTACACACACATCCCTGCAGACAAAGCATCAGCTTCGATATGTCAGTAAGCGCCTTAGTTAGCTGTTTGTCCAGGATTGGAGACCTGCCTGACCCACAAAATTGAAAAAAAAAAAAAAAATCTTCAAGAAGAACCAGAAAGAGTCATTCTGAGCCAGTACTGGTCTGTGGCTCAGAACCAGGAATCCACAGGAGCTGTTACCAGAGGGACTGCAGCCATAGATGCTGGAGGTCACATGGCACGGTCCCATAACATTCCCCAGCCAGACCAGGAAGTCACCTTATTGGAGTTACTAGGGTATCTCAGTCACATGCTGGAGGAGGGGCATCTCCTCTGGCAACCTTTGGTTTGCCTCAGGGGGCTACATCAACACTGAGACACCTAGAAGGTTATTATCGCTGTCTAATTTCAAACAGGCTCCACAATGGAGGCCTGTCTTTGTGTGGGATTAATTTTCAAACCCCAGGATTTGATGTCGGTGGGAAAGCGGCAGCATGGGACTCCCTCTACAGCCTTCTCCCCCTTCCGGCCAGCGCCAGGGGCTCCATGGGAGATGAAAACCCTGACAAGCCCTTCAGTCAAGCTGAAAGCAGGCAGCGGTCCAGTAACACCCACAAGCCCCCGGGGCATCCCGTGACCCTTCGGAAAAGTCACGTTCACTTTGCTCTTGAGAAAGGAAAAATATCGCCGGAGGCATTTTTATTTTAAACCATGTGAAATAAGGAAACGTGAAGATGCGAGAATGAAGTGGAAAAAAAAAAGTTCGAATTCATTTCCGTTCTTGCAACGGCTTAGAAACCAAACTGGTTCATTTTGAAGGCGTGTGAAAAGAGAATCCGATCCATTCACCAGCAGGCAGAGACCACGAAGTGCTTAAGGTAAAATATGTAAATATGGGAAATTATCTCTTGAAAACCATCTCCTTTTGTGCTTGGAAGAATTTTTTTTTGAAGCATCTTTATTTCTATTCTGCATTAATATACCGTTGAACAGAAAAGTTGCTATTTTGGGCAAAAATAACAGAAACCAAGGTGCTGGGAAAATTGAGGCATTCTAAAATGAAGTCCTGGGTAGAGAGGATGTCTATCGTCCTGTGCACCTGGGTGGCATTTTTTTTTTTTTTGTAATAATTTAAAGAATGTTATTAAGATGGTAAATTACAGCGTCCATGTTGAGAAAGCGTTCTTTGTATGAAAACTTAACCCAAGACTTCCGGTCTCCGCTGTGATTTCTTTTGGAAATGGGGACCTCTCTCTCCTCCATTTGTCCCACCCCCAGCCCTTCTGTCTTTACTGGTAGAACTGGGACTCTTCTTAGTAGTGTGTTTACAGACGTCTCACAAATAACTGGCTACAGGTAACTCAGGTGACCCCGTCAGTAAAGTGCTTGTCACACAAACAAAAGGACCTGGATTTGATCTCCGTATCAAAAACGCAAGGCATGGCAGCTTGTGCTTGTAATGTGGTTGATGGGGAGCTGAGACAGGCAGGTTACTGGAGCTCCTTGGCCAACCACTTAGCTTAATTAGTGAGTGACGGGCCAGTGAGAGACCCTGTCTCACAAAAAAAAAAGGGGGGGTGGGGTGGATGACTCCTCTCCTGAGGATTGACACTTGAGGTTGTCCTCTGGCCTTCACATGTATGCACACATATGTACACACACACACACACACACACACACACACACACAGAGATGCCAGATGGCATTGTTGTCTTTGTTAGGGTTTCATTGCTGTGAAGAGACAACATGACCACAACAACTCTTTTTATTAACCCAAAGATTGTATTTATTTTATGCATATGAGTACACTGTCACTGTCTTCAGACACACCAGAAGCGGGCATCAGATCCCATTACAGATGGTTGTGAGCCACGATGTGGTTGCTAGGATTTGAACTCAGGACCTCTGGAAGAGCAGTCAGCGCTCTTAACCACTGAGCTATTTCTCCAGCCCTTGAGTTAAAAATGTTAAAATGCTCTTCTCAGATCTACAGATCTCGGGGACTTTCTGAGAGACCGAGCCGGGGTGAGGGTGGGAGGCAGGGATGGTGGGGGGGACGTTCTTAGAATGACTTCCAGACCCGCCCACTCTTCTGCTCACATTCCTTAGCCTCATTTCCATAGTTTTAAAGTAAGTTCAAATCTCACATCATTTCAACAGGACTATCGAAGTGTAAGGAAATTTAAGCACACAGATAAACGTACGGTTTTGTGGTGAATATGCTTAGCCCACGGGAAGTGACGCTATTAGGAGGTGTGGCCTTGTTGGAGAAGGTGTGGCCTTGTCGGAAGAAGTGCGTCATTGTGGAGAATGGGCTTAACTGCCTGTGGAAGACAGTGTTCTAATCTTCTGTTTGCCTTTGGAACAAGATGTAGAACTCTCAGCTCCTTTTCCAGTGCCATGCCTGCCTGGATGCTGCCATGTATCCTACCACGATGATAATGGACTGAATCTCAGAACCTGCAAGCCAGCTCCAATTACATGATGCCCTTTATTTTTTTTTAAATTTATTTATTATATATAAGTATACTGCCACTGTCTTCAGACACACCAGAAGAGGGCATCGGGTCCCATTACAGATGGTTGTGAGCCACCATGTGGTTGCTGGGATTTGAACTCAGGACCTCTGGAAGAGCAGTCAGTGCTCTTAACCACTGAGCCATCTCTCCAGCCCCATGATGCCCTTTATAAGAGTTGCCTTGGCCCTGGTGTCTCTTCATAGCAATGGAAACCCTCACTAAGACAACGGTCCTCACTGTTTTGTTTGTTTGTTTGTTGATAACTTGATGGAAAAGAACATTTGAGAAAAAAGAACTTCAACTGAGAAAATGCCTCCTTCAAATTGCCTGTAGGTAAGTCTGTGAGCGCTCTCTTGATTGACAGGGGAGGAGCCAGCTCACCAGGTTCGTGACATCCCTGGGTAAGTAGTCTTGGATGGCATAAGAAATTAAACTGAGCCAGCTTTGATGTGTGTGTGTGTGTGTGTGTGTAAGCAGTGTTCTCCAATGGCCTTCGCTTCCCTCAGTGATGGATTATAAAGTACATGCTGAAATAAACCCTTTCTCTCTCAAGTTGCTTTTGGTTATGGCGTATGCCACAGCGATAGAAAGTAAATTAACACACATAAACGTGTGTACACATGCATACACCACACACACACACAGAGACACCACACACAGAGATACACCACAGACACACACACACAGACAGACACACACAGACACACACACACACACCACACACACACACACACACAGACACACACACACACAGACACACACACACACCACACAGACGCACAGACACACACACCACACACACACACACACACACACACACACACACAGAGACAGACACACACACGGCATGCAGAAGGGTTTCCTTGCTATTTGCCATGCTGGCAGAAAGCAGGCCCATGGCCCTCCTAGCTTCTCCTAGGCCTGGCCAGATGTGCATCTGACCATGGCCAGGCAGGAGGATGTCAGGAGCCCGAGGTCCCAGTCGGATGGGCAGGAGTTGCAAGGATGAAAGAATTGTCAGTGATGTCCTTGTTCATCTTAGTTTTGGGGTGTGTGTTTTTACTTGTTAAATGGTACATTACAAATGGTTTAGCTGATTGCTGGGCACCTCCTTAAATGCTTTCCCCTCGCAGGTGCTTCTCTCGCCTCCTCCTGGGCCTGGCCTTGCTGTTGAGATGGTGCTAAGGCCAGGGTCCATCCTGCACCAGCCAGCAGAATCTCGGGGAATCCACTGCCCATTCCATCAGAGAAGACGCAAATTCTTTACTGACCCTTCTCAGGCCACGGCCATTGATCCCTCCTCAAACCTCATCCTTTCGTGGATGGATTTCTGAAATCCTTAATAATTAAGTTTCCAGCTTTAGGAAGAAGCCCAGGGGAGAGCTGAACGTGGTGGCACGTGTCCTGTGCCCTCATCACTCAGAGAGGCCAAGGCACAAGAATGGTGGATGGGAGGCCACCCTAGACAATGTTGCCAGATTCAAAAAACAAACAAACAAACAAAATCAGCCACTGAATTAAACGAGAACTTTTCTTGCTCGTTAAACCAAAGCCAAATCATTCTGTTTAATCGCAGTCAGAATCACATTTGTATTGTGCAGTCGTTTGCTGCTCTGTTAAGATCTTGAAGGAGCTGGAGGAGCAGGTCATGCAACCTGCACGCCTGCAACCTCAGTACCTGGGAGGCCAGGAGTTCAAGGTCTCCATCCTTGGCTAAGTAGCAAGTGTGAAACCGAAAGGGGATACAGGAAAATGAATATCACTGTCCTTGCCGTGGCTTCGAAGGCCCGACGCGTGGAGCTGAGGGCTCTCTCGGCGCTTTATTCTGCACAACTCCCGGCAACCCTGGTGCAAAACTGGAGGAAGCTGCAAAAGTTACACAAGCCAGCCACGGGAGAGGATGGAGCACGATGCTAGCCATGGGGAGAGGAAGGAACACGATGCTAGCTTGTGCCCCCAACACCAAGGAACCTTGGAATAATTTGCTTTCATTCTTTCTCTGGGAGGGGATGCTGGGCCCTGAGGCTTTGATCTGGATCCGCACAGTGACCCTGCACCTGGCGGTTCCTGACATGGTAGGTTGTCTGTTGGTGTGAAGGGGTAGACTTGCTCTCCTAGAGGCTCTCAGCAAATGCCTACCCAAATCAAAGGGTCGCTTCTTCTGGACCACGCCTCCCAGGGCTCAGCAGCAGGCGCAGTGAATGACTGATTGGTTCACTGGTTTTTACTTTTTGGGTGTGTGAGTGTGGTGTGTGTGTGAGTGTGAATGTGTTTGAGTATATGTGTGCAGGCATGTGTGTGTGTGTGTGTGTGTGTGTGTGTGTGTGTGTGTGTGTGTGTTCCAGTGCATGTGCATGCCGGAGGAAGTCAACAGATCCCCTGGAGCTAGACTTACAGATGGTAGTAAGTCTCCTGACTTGGGGGCTGCTACCCAATCCCTGGGTCCTTTGGAAATCCAGAAAGTGATGGCTCCTAAACCCCACACCATCTCTCCAGCCTCCCCAGTATTTCTTTCAAAAATATTTAAACTACGTGCCAAGCCCACGTGTCTATCGCCCTTCAAACTTTCCCCCTGCCCCTCAGTGCTGCTTCGGTCTGTGGCTGCATGGGTGGTGAGAACAGTTTTTACGCAATCCGCAATCCGCAATCCACGGGCTTGAAACATTTGAGGTGGGATGAGGCCTTGTTAGCTCTCGGCCGCACACCTATCTGCAGAACCTCCTGTGTATTTTGACTTTGGACTGTGACCATCGCCTCTTCCCCTCTTCCCCTCTCCAGCCCCTGGCAGCCCCATTCTACCTCTGTGCCCGAGAGTCTGCGGACTTCAGATTCCGTGTATGAGATCATGCAGTCTCGGGCTCTCTGGTGGAAAAGCTGAATACTCCACTCTGCCTTGATGCTCCCACCCCCTCATACCCTCGTGCATCTTGACTGCTGTGACTTAATTCTGCAGTGAACGTAGGATGCGGATAGCTCTTTGAGATTCTCATTTAAATTTCTTTAGATATTTACCCAGATGTGACACTGCCAGATGACTTTTTTTTTTTTTTTTTGGAACCTCCATACAATTTTCCATAATATCTGTATCAACTTATATTCCTACTAACAGTGCCCCCACCTTCTCACCTCTCTTCGTCTCCACTCTGTTCATTTATTTATTTATTTTTATTTTATTTATATTTATTTATGTAATTGTGTGACTGCATGAATGTTTGCCAAATGTGTGTGGTGCCTCCAGTGGCCAGAACAGGGCACTGGATCCCTCTGAGCTGCAATCAGGGGTGTTTGTGAGTCAGTTAATGTGGGCGGTGGGAATCAGTCTCCCCAGATCTCCGGAAGAACAGCCAGCACTCCTAACCACTGAGCTCTCTCCAGCCCCTACCTTCAGTTTTAATAATGGCCATGCTAAATGTCTGAGGTCTCAGTGTGGCATAGATGAGCATTTCTCTGGGCATTCGTGATGGAGGAGTGCACTTGCCCGGGGTAGGAAGGGGAATTCGGGGGGGGGGGCGGTATTTCCACTTGCGTCTGCTGACCATTTGCACGTTATATGTTCTGGTTTTAATTAATTACTGTGTGTTCCTGCACATGTGAGCCACAGCACACGTGAGGTCAGAGGACAGCTTGCTGGAGTTGGTTCCCTCCTTTTACCCTGTGGATCCTAGGTCTCCATCTCAGATTGGCGGGCTTGGCTTCAGACACCTTTATTGCTGGCCCATGTCCCCAGTTCCTCTTCCCCCACCAAACCAAACCATGTGACTTCTATGCCAAAGGCACATGAGATTGCAGAGCACCCTGTTTCCATCGTGGGTGGGCACAGCAGCTTTGGGCCACGCGCCCCTCACAGGTTCTTTCAGGGAGAGGACAGGGAACCCATCTTCTGTGAAGCCCTCCCAGTGTTTCCATGGGATCTGGGGATGGTGGATGCTGGAGCTGGCCATGGTCGGGACTGGCATTACCAGGATACCCTTGAGGGGTGACAACTTCAGCACACCCCCATCTCGGGCTCCCATCAGATGGAACTTCCATATCCAGCTCATCCGGCAGTGCAGCTGTGAATGGGCTGGTCTCAGCCTTGGCCTTGACCTAGCACATGAGACATAATGGAGTTCCACTAGCAGAAGGCCCACCAGTTGTCCACTGTATGTAAGTCAAGTCACCATGTCCTTTAACTTAGGTACACTGAGAACACCTCATCCCTAACCTGGAGTTGTAGGGTTTTTTGTTTTTTGTTTTTGTTTGTTTGTTTTTAAGAGAGGGCTTTTATATTAATCCTGGCTGTCCAGGAACTCTCTATATAGACCAGGCTAACCTTGAACTCATAGGAATCTGCCTGTTTGACCTTTACTTGTTTGACCTCCTGAGTGCTGCACCACCACCTCTCGCTGTGATGTGATGGTTAATCTTGACTGTCAACTGTGGGGCGGCAAGCTGTGAAAGGTACCCTGATTCCTGGTCAAGACAGGTCGAATCCCAGGAAACCCTAATAGGGACGGCAAGCGCATTCCTAGCCTTCCAGATCAAGGCCTCACTAGCTGCAGCCCCTGCAAACCTCTGTAGAGAGGTTTGAGACAGACCAGTCACATAGAGCAATGCCCCAAACCCCTCCTCCACAGGTGAGGACGTGACCTGTGGTCACGTAGGCTCAAGACAGATCAATCATAGAAGCAGGACCGCACCTCCAGATATGTGGATGAGGTCTTCCCAAGCTCTCAGGCCAAACCAATAGGAAGTACCTGCTGTCAGACACTGTCCCATCCAAAAGTTGTATCTAAGGATTGTGTTCAGAATTAAAGGTGTGCAGGAATTATTCCATCGTCTGAGAGCTTCTGTCAGAATTGCTGTAACACTTGGGAAAGAGATCCGCTCTCCCCAAATCGCTGCTAGAATCATCCCTGCACCCCAGGCCGGCTAGTCAGTCTCCTGCTGGCTCAACCACCGGAACAACCAAAGCGGCAGCGGTGGAAAGTAGCAGGACCGGAAGCTGGGTCGGTAAAAGCTCCTCCCCCTGCCCGAGTTCTCTCCCCCTCAGCTGAACCCACGTACCTAGCCGGACAAGAGGTCGCTGTGAAAAGCTCCCCGGCGCCAGAGTACTACAGTCAACTTCATGCAGTTTAGAACCACGTAGGAGATCCAAGCCTGGGTGCCTCTCCAGAGAGGTTTAGCTGAAGAGGGAACACACTCACCAAAAGTGGGAAACACCGTCTCAGGGGCTCGAGTCCCAGTATAGATAAAAAGGAGAAAGGGCACCAGGATTCATCTCTCTCTGACTCCTCAGTGGATATAATGTGACCTCATGCCCTGTCGCCATGGGTTCTCCACCAAGATGGACAGTAACCTCAAACTAGGACCAAAGCAAACCCCCCCATGGTTTTAGTGATTATTTGGGAATTGCACCAAATAATATCCCAATTATACTCACTTTCCAGTCCTCACAGGTCTGACCCTCACCCTTGTCACCTCCCCTCCCCGCTCCCCCCAAAGAAGAATAAAGATGGAGGAAACAAACAAGTCTAATTTGTGTTGCGTATATACTCACTGGAGCATGGTTAAACTCCCCGTGGCCAGCCCCTTAAAGAAAACTGATCCTTTTCCCACCCGCACGCTCACTAGAAGCTATCCACTGCGGAGAGCTACACTTCAGCGTCTTATCCCAATTTTTAAAAAAAGATGTATTTATTTGATGTATATGAGTGCTCTATCTGCATGTACAGCTGTGTTCCAGAAGAGGGCGTCAGATCACTTTATGGTTGTGAGCCACCATGTGGTTGCTGGGAATTGAATTCAGGACCTCTGGGGGTGCAGCCAGGGCTCTTAACCACTGAGCCATCCCTCCAGCCCCTTCGTATCACAGTTTTTAAGAGTTCTCTTCCATGGTTTCCTGTCTAGGATGTTACTTTTGGGGGGTTGGAGGTGAGGGTTGTTGTAGAGGCCTACGTCCTTTCTCAGTTGTCTGCAGTCATGGATGCAACTGCAAAAGTACTTTCGGTGCTCTTTACCAGCCACAGGAGCATGGATCATGGACTTGCACATGGTTTCTGCCCCACAGCATGGACCATAAACATCTGCGTTGTTAGCGCCTAGCACAGATCTGTGTGGTCTCAATATAGATCACGGGCACCAACACAGCCCTCTGCTGTAGCACGAGCCACAGATACCTTCATGGCCCTAGGCAGCAGCGAGACCCACGGACATCCATACGGCCCTCGGTGGCAACAGGGGCCACAGAATCGACATGGTGCCCAGCTGCAGCAGGACCACGGACCCAGACGCTGCCCCTCATCGGGACATCAGCATGGCCCCTAGCTGCAGTGGGACCAGGAACCCTTTCCTTTTTAGGTTGTTTTTGCTAGGTTTGTGTCACAGGAACCAGAGAGTGACGAGTACAAGGGCGTTGTGAAGAGTCGGGTTTGGACTCCCATCATCCTGCCAGCCATGAACCTGGCTCTGAACGCCCGAGTCTGGCTGCTTCAGAAGTGCAGACCTGTGCAGTCAGGGTCAGCCACAGTTACCCACCCTCTCCCCATGGTCCTCAGCCCTTTGGATCCCGGAGGATGATGGGTAATAGACCCACATACCCAGCACCTTCCCTCAACATGACATTGCTAGCTGAAGCCTCAAGGAGCTTTAGTGGACAGAGGGTCCTGAAGGTCAACAGATGTGATTTGGGGCAAATTTTAATAACTTCCATGTAACATTCAATTTGATACTGGAAAATCCTAGTGACCTGATTCCTTCCTCTGAATTCCAGCCTTCTAAGATCTCCTATCTCTCGAGGTGATGCGCTGGTGGTATCTGAATTCATTACTTCCTGATTAATTATGCTGCCTCCGTGTAAGGAAACTGGCTTCAATCAGCTGTGGTCACTACTCCTGGCCCTGTTGCCTCAACAGGCTGGCCACTATCAGAGCCAGAATCTGGAGCCAGGAAACTGGAAAGACTGACTATGTGTGCTACCAGCAGGCAGGAGACCCGAGGTTTGGGGCAGTGTCTAGTCATGCAGTGGGGTCAGTGAGTCCAGAAATGGAGGGTGGAGATCTCTTTTCGTGTGTCTGTTTCTTTGAGACAGGGTAGCCCTATGTGGATCAGGTTGACCTTGAACTCCTGAACTAGATCCTCCTGACTCTGCCTTCCAATCTCTGAGGTTAAAGGACTGTGCCAACACCTTCAGCTTTGTTCAGTGTAGAGACTAGTTTTTGCCCTGTCATCCAGATTGGCTTCAAACTCACGATCCTCCTGTCTCTGTCTCCAGACTATGGAATCACAGGCGGGCACCACCATGCCTCACTAACCCACTGGGAGTCTGGGTGTCGCCCCCTCAGCGAGAGGCTCTGGACCCTGGCAGATGCTGCTTAAAGCACATGCATCCCTTGGGACACATGATTATTTCGTCAAGTATGAAGGATTACTCTCCGGCTACCCAGGCCTACACAAGAGGCCCTTATGGGCAGGTAACGGAATCTCCGTGGTGTGGGGGAAGGAAGGACAGGCAGCTGCCAGCACCCGGGCGTGGTGAGAGTCATTAGCTGTGGACACCCAGGCACGGTGAGCACCATAACCCCTTGGCTTTGTTAGCTCCCCGGTTCCCTAGGGCTCCTGTCCTGTGCATTCTGTGTCTGACAGCCGTCACACTAGCAGAGCCCAAGAGTGACATCTTATTTCAAAGAAGATAAGACATGATTGCTGTCAATTGTCACTCCTTAGCACTGGATTTGGGTTGCAGAACTGTAACCCCTACACTTGGAAGGCTGGGGGCGGGGGAATCTAGAGTTCAAGGTTGGAGTTCCGTGGCTGAGCACTTGCTTAGCACCTGTGAGGCCCTGTCCTGCACTCTATTTCTGGTGACAGACAGACAGATGGACAGACAGACAGATATCACCCCTTTGTCTTCCATTTGTGCCTGCACATCACGTATATAAGGACAAGAGATGGCACAGGCCAGCTGCACTGCTCCCATGAGCCTGCACTTCAATGGGTCTATTATTGTTCTACCCACCAGACTGTGGTTAAACTAAGAAAAAGTCCAAGTCCAGGCCTCTCAGAAAACCACCAGAAATCTTTGGTCCATGAGAAGGTCTGGGGCTCAGACACCCTGACTTTGGTCCAAGGTACAAGCCCAGAACCCTAAGTAGGGTAGGCCTGGGGCCCCTGAGCCTCCACTTGTAGCCCTGTGTCCACTGCAGTACAATGGGTGAGGACCTACAGACTGGAGTGGCTCAGTCTCCCGCAGAGACATGGGAGGAGCAGGAACTGAGGCAGAGAGACTGGCTACATCACTCCAAGGTCAGGTGTGATCTCCCTGTCACAGTGTGGGTGTTTAAACATCTCCCAGAGGCTCTGGTGCTAAAGAACTGGTCCCAGAGAGGTACTACTGAGAGGCTACAGAGCCTCTAAGAGGTGGGACCTTGTGGGTAGTTGGGAAATGTCTGTTGGAAGGGGTGCTATGAGCCAGGCACTCCAGAAGGAGAAGAGGGCAGAGAGTTTGAGGCTAGCCTAGTCCATGTAACAAGCTTTAGGCCAGCCAAGGCTATGTAGTAAGAAGTTGTCTCAAAAAGAAGAAAGGAAGAAAGAAAGACAGAAAGAAAGAAAGAAAGAAAGAAAGACAGAAAGAAAGAAAGAAAGAAAGAGAGAAGAAAAAGAAAGAAAGAAAGAAGAAAAAGAAAGAAAGAGAGAGAAAAAGAAAAAGAAAAAGAGTGAAACCCCAACTTTCTTCCTGGCCATAAGGTGAGATCCTGTGATCTGCGATCTGCTACTTGTCCAAAAGCCCAAAGCAATGGAACCGATCAACCATGGACTGGGATTTCCAAACTGTGAGCCAAAAATCAACCTTTTATACATATGTCAGCTTATCAAAGTATTCTGTTACGGAAAGCTGACTGATACAGGCCTCTATGAAATCTCCATGTCCAGTAGATGGACATATGAGTTCAATTTTGCAAGTTTGTAAAGAAGGTTAATTTAGAAAGTTGAATAGCTACAGAGGACACTTAATGACACGAACTCTTCTGAACTTCTGGGTGGCTTGGACTTCTGGGTGTCTGGACACATGCTCAGACGAGGACTCGCCCTCCTCAGCTCTCTACTCAGATAGGCTCACATGGGAAACAGTATGGATTCCCCTTGGGAGCATTTTTCTCAGCAGGGTAAGTGGAGAGCTCTTTTGCTGCAGAGCCTCCTTTGAGAAGAATAGAACAGTTAGGAGAGCAAGCATTGGCAAGAGATGAAGGGACTTGTCTAAATAGGAAAAAACCAGTTTCTAGGGACAGAAGCGCAGGTCCCCAAATTCATCTGTTGGCACACGGCACCCATGTGTTGGTGACAGAGCCTTTGGGAGGCCATTAGATTTAGATGAAGTAGTGCGGATACAGCCCTCATGGTGGGATTATTGCCCTCATAAGAAAAGATGTCAGGATTCAAATTCTCTTCCCAGTAAAGATAAAACAAGTCAAAACCTTACTAGAACCTGAGCATATTGGTACATTGACCTCAGATCTCTGGCCTCTAGAGATATACATTTCTGTTGTTTAAGCCACTCAGTCTGTGGAATTTTCCGGTAGCCTAGGCATACACAACCAAATGCTCCCTTTCTCCCCATCCGATATTGAAGCCATACTGCTGGCCTGAAGTACCAGGAGAGTGCCATATAACATAGCTTGTATAGACATGGGTTTCCGATGGGTATGTGAACTTACCAGAAACATCTAAGGAGATGACAGGATCCTAAGCTCCAAAGAATCTCCTGATCTTCAGGGTTTCTTCCCATCACCTGCTTGCAGACAGAATGCTGGGCAAAGTCCCCAGAGATGGGGAGAGGAAGGGGTGGGCCAGTAACTGATGCCCCTGGTCTCCTTGTTTCCTAGACGCCCCCTCCAAACCCAAGGGCCCCTGATTGTAGGAGAAGGTCCTCTGGAAACAGCTTCTCAGCTGCCTGGTGATCTGGGATCACTGGGTCAAGAGTCCATAGATGTGGTGTCTACGGATCAGTTCTCCAGTGGGTCCGCTGGGGTTTGGACAAACTGCCTGGTCTCTGAGCTTTGATTTCTACTCCTGAAGTGTGTCAACGCTTCCCTCACTGGGTTATTTCGGGGACCAATCAGATAACAAACAACAGGTCCTAACAAAACCAGACACTTTTGTTCCTCTGTTTTGACCTCCTGTATCAACTGGCTAGCTCTTAATTTTGTCTGCTTTTCCCATGCATTGATGAAAATCTTTGCCACTTTTTTTTTTAAAGCTGAAACAGTATTATGAAAAGAATGTGGATCTTCGGTGAGGGAGGAAGAAGAATCAAACCGCATAGCTATTTTTTTTCCTTTTCTTTTTTTCGGAGCTGGGGACCGAACCCAGGGCCTTGAGCTTGCTAGGCAAGCGCTCTACCACTGAGCTAAATCCCCAACCCCCCGCATAGCTATTTGATCAGGCTTAGGTCAGAGGGAGAAACCACACACATGTGGTTGTTCCAACTCCTGTGCAGGTTCTCACCGCCATCGGCCAGCTTCACAGCTTCACCCCTGCCTGACAAATGAGGAGATGAGTCCTGCCTTGTGATTCTGAGAACAAAATACGATGATGCTAAGTATCTCTCTCCCCTTTACCCCTGGAACCTAGTCCCTCATTCATGGTTGGCAAGTGCTGTTCCCCTGAGCCAAACCCCCAGCCCCTCACTGGGGGATTCTAGGCAGGGGCTCTACCACTGAGCCACACCCCAGCCCCTCACTGGGAGATTCTAGGCAGATGCTCTACCACTGAGCCACGCCCCCAGCCCCTCACTGGGGGATTCTAGGAAGGGGCTGTGCCACTAAGCCACACCCCCAGCCCCTCACTGGGGGATTCTAGGCAAGGGCTCTCCCACTGAGCCCTGACCCCACCCCTCAATGGGGGATCTAGGAAGCATGAGTGTAATGTCCATTTCATATCTGAAGACATTTTTTGGAGGCCCTCCTCCCACCCTTATGCTCTTATATTCTTCAACCCACTCTTTCAAAGTGTTTTCTGAGCTTTAGGGGGTGATACAGGTGTCCCCTTTAGGGTTGAGTCTCAAAGTCATTTATTCTCAGTGCTTTGACCTATTATGAATCTCTGTATTTATTACCAGAGAGCATCATTGTCTGTGGACATGAGTGTATGTACTTTAGACTGCAGTTTGACAACATTTGACATTTGACATTTGACAGAACAACAGTAAAGGTCCCCTTACAGCCTATGATGTCCCTAGACATGGGCTTCTTACTAAGTATTCAGTGACAAGCAAGAATTCCCCCTCTGTGGAAGATCTAATCAGAAAGCAGTTGAGAGCCAGGTATGGTTCCAGTTCTTTGGAAGCAGGCAGATCTCTGTGAATTCAAGGCTAGTCTGATCTCCGCAGAGAGCTCAGACTGCCAGGATTTCAGTTACACAGTGAAATTCTATCTCAGAAACAACAAACAAACAAACAAACAAACAAACAAAAACTGGTTGGTTACTGCTGTAATAGTCATGCCACTATTGTACCAGTGGGAACATCTCGATTGGTCACTTGATTAGATTATCATCAACTTAACAGTTGATATTAAACAGTTATTTCATTAAACAGTTTCAATTCTGTGGTTACAGAATGACAGACAACTGCCTTACAATTTAGCAAAAGCTATGTGTTTGATCTGGCAACAAAAAATTTGTCACCGTGGGGACCTTAATTAGGAAGATGTTTATTGCACATTCTCTATAGAATCATCTGTTTTCTTTTTCACTGTGTTCACTCTATCAGCAAGAGTCAGAAGATTCCACTTTGGGAATCAGGAATTCAAAATCAAAAGCATTGTTCTGGACAAGAAGGCTCCATTTGACTTCTAGAAGATACCATGTGGGCTTTAGATTCTTGCTAAGCTGATGCTGGGTTCTTCCATGGGGAAGGAAATGAGACAGACCCTCCCACAAAGACCCTGCCTCAAGAAGAGAGAGCCAAGGTTCAAGAGGGCTGACAGGGCCAGGTGTGGTAGTGTATGCCTGCATCCTAGCACTAGGGAGGCCTGAGGCAGGAGGATCTCAAGTTTGGAGGTAGCCCAGGGTACCTAGCGGCTGTCTCAAAAAAGAAAAGCAAACTGAAAAGGTCGGGGGGGGGCACTATGCGTCCTGCAAAGAGATTTCAGTCCCCAGGCATCCTTTGTTCCATGATTTAAGGCAGCTGGGCTGTGGAACTGTGGCTGGAGATTGTATAAATGCTCACAGGCGATATCCTCCAGGTACATCCCAGGACCAGGAGACAGGGACAGGGCACGGCATTGAGATTACCATACAGGCAGACTTGGCAGTGTGGATGTAAGGAGGGCTACTGAAGACAGTCAGAGGCAGAGAGCAGGAGAACCCAGTCTTTCCCTTAACAGATTCTACCGTCACCGAGATCGTTACTCCTCACTCCTGTCCCACCCCTACTGCTTTAGCAGTGCTCACACTTGCCCTTCGCTCATGGCTGAGGCCTCTGCCAGGAAGACTTGTCTCTTCTATGTACCTGCAGCCACCTCTCCGTGTAGTTAAGGTTGGCTGAAATGGCACATCCTCTGAGGTGTCCTCTTTAGCACCTGAAACCTACGACTTCTTTGGCATAGATGCCACAGTACCCAGCCTAAATTAGGTGTTCCACAGGCATCTCAGCAGTGTCTAAAGGAAGGGACCAACGAAATCTACTCTACAGGAAGAACAGGCATGTTTTTTTGTCAGGGTACTGTGCCTTTGTGGTATTGTACTCATTGTGACCTTCAGGTCTTTTCTGCATGTCTGTCCATCTCTGGAGCAGTGAAGATGGATGGTTCAGGGGCCAAGGCCTTCCCTTGCCCTCTCCTTTTCTTGAGACCCAACATCACATTGTTATTCAAGCTTCCGTCAGATGCACAATCCTCCTGCCTCTACCCCCGAGTTCTGAGATGCCAAGTATACACCAGCCCATCTAGCTTCTACCTTTATGCCTGAAGTGTATCCGGCAGGCTTACATTTTTCAAAACCTACTTTAATGATGGTTCTTCTTCAACCTCCCTTGCAGCCCACCACCAACCAAAGGTATGGGGAGAGAAAGGTTAATAGGAAACGGGGGCTGAGGACCTATTTAGAAATAGTTCTTTGGGTCAACCTTAACCTTCGTATTTGGCAGTCCAGTCCACTTGGCAAACACCAAACATGAGCCAGTAGCAGCTGACCAATCCAGAAGAAACCATGAGGATACACTGCTCATGAAGTTCTTTGGGTTGATGCTAATATTCACTGTTAGCAGTCCAGTCCACTAGCAAAGCACAAATCAGCGGTAGTGGCTCAATCCAGAAGAAACCCTGAGGCTCTGCTGATCACCACGAGTCCACTGATGCAGCAAGGAGCAGCTAGAACACCACCAGGAGTTCTCTGGTGCGTTCCTCTCTGTGAAGTCACAACAGGGGAAGATCAGCAAAGAGTTGCAAGGTGAACCGATGCCAGAGTGTTGTCCATTGTCTGCTGCGTCGCACTTAGACTCTTTCCAAACATCACAGTTCCTCTCGAGTGTCTGCTCCAGCAAAACATCGCATGGCCTTTCACCAGGCAGCTTCCAGAAAAACACATGTCCGTTCTCAGCAAAACGTCCCATCAGAAGACAGTTTCCAGAAAAACATCACATGACACAACCGAGTCTCCAACAAAACCAGAAATACCCACTTCAGTATCTCAACATATAATTGGGTTTAATTATTCACCCCCTCTGGAATATCTCTGTAGTCTGATGGCAATATTTAGTTCAATTAAATTTAGTCTAATTCTTCTATATTTAAGGTTAAATCTATGTTTTTTCTATTTGTGCTATTTAGTTCATTTTTAAAAAGATTTATTTTTAAAGATTGTGTGTGTGTTCAATACATTATTTATTTGTTTTTAATTTATTTTATTTATATGAGAACACTGTAGCTGTCTTCAGACACACCAGGAGAGGGCATCTGATCCCATTACAGATGGTCATGAGCCACCATGTGGTTGCTGGGAATTGAACTCATGACCTCTGGAAAAGCAGTCAGTGCTCTTAACCACTGAGCCATCTCACCAGCCCAATACCTGTATTTATACTGTGCTGTGTGTTCTGTGGGTGTGCGTCTAGTATTCTCAGAGGCTAGAAGAGGTTGCCAGAATTGGAGTTACAGATTGTTGTTAGCTGCCATGTGGTGCTAGGAACCAAACCTGGGTCCTCTATCAAGAGTAGCCAATGCTCTTGACTGCTGAGCCATCTCTCTAGCACCAGGATCTATATGCATGTGCGTGCGTGTGTGTGCGTGTGCGTGTGTGCATGTGTGTGTGTGTGTGTGTGTGTGTGTTTATATGCTCTCTGTTTGTGGAGGCCAATGGGGAGTTGCATGGCTTACATTTGAAATAGGGTATTTAACATAGAAGTGATTAAGGTTAAACAAGGTCATAAGGGTAGCATCTGGACACTATATGATTAGTGAATGCAACTCTTAGAAATGACACTACTCAGGAGACAAAAAAACAGTAGGAGCACATGTTCAAGGCTAGCCTGGGCAACTTAGACTCTGTCCTAAAATAAAAAGTAAACAAGAATTGTGATTGTAGCTCAGTGTTGGGGCACTTGGGATTCAATGCCCAGTACCTCAAAATAAAAATAGAGAAAGATGGGGGAGGGGAGGCCAGTCTTCCTGTCTCCTTCTCTTCCCAGTGATTTAAAGACAGGGCAAGAATGTAGTCATATGTAAGCTTAAAAAGAGCCATTACCAGAACCTAATGTCTGTATTTATTTTGATTTTTTATTATTTACTTTTTAAGACAAAAATCTCACTGTGTAGCCCTGGCTGTCCTGAAACTTGTTACATAAGGCAGGCTGGTCTTGAACCCACAGGGCTCCATCTGTCTCTGCCTCCTAAATGCTGGTATTAAAAGTATGTGTTACCATGCCCATTGAACACTTCTGCTTTCAGTTTATTTTATTTTATCTTTTAAACATTTTAAGGTGTACTTACTTATTTTATATATATGAGTACACTGTTGCTGTCTTCAGACACACCAGAAGAGGGCATCGGATTCCCATTACAGATGGTGGTGAGCCCCACCATGTGGTTGTTGGGAATTGAACTCAGGACCTCTGGAAGAGCAGTCAGTGCTCTTAACCGCTGAGCCACCTCTCCAGCCCTCAATGTATTTTATTTTTATTTTATGTGTACGAGCATTTTTTCTGCATGTATGTCTGTGCACCATATGCATGCCTGGTGCCTGAGGAGGCCAGAGAAGGGAGTCGGAGTCCCTTGAAAGATTACAGACCGTTGTGGGCCACCATGTGGGTGCTGAGGATTGAACTCTGGTCCTCTGGAAGAGTGGTCCCTGCTCTTAACCAGTGAGCCAAGTCTCCGGTCCTCACCTGTACTTTTAAGACACGCAGTCTGTGGTGTTTTATTTTACCAACCCGAGGAGACCTTTGCTGAGACCTCTACTTTCCCCTTTCTTTACTTAAATATATCAGACAGAGGTTATTCCAAAGTCTGTAATTTGCTAACTCCATCAGTTGGATTCTTGTGGGTCTATTTCTTTTGCCTGATTCTTCTTTTGTTTTTATACTCGTTTGGTCTTGCCTCCTAGTATGTTTAGTAAATGCTGCTTTTATATGAAGAATTGCAGCTTTAGTATGATGACGTAAAATAACTTTTGTCCCAGATTTTCTCCTGGTTTTGTCCGCTAGACCGTCTTAGTCTGGTTTATATCTAAACTGTACCTTTGTGAGAGCTGGCATTTGTTATGGATTAAATCTAAAACTCCCCTCACAGGCTCGTGTCGTGAATGTTCAATCCAGCTGATAAGAGTTGTCTTTCAAGCTGTCTTAGGAGATGGGACCTGGTTGGTGGAAGTAGGACGCTAAGGGTGGGCCTTCGAAGGTCGCAGCCTGGCCCAGTCTCTGACCCTATGCTTTCTGCCTGCTCTGTAATAATGTGAACAGCTGCCTTGTGCTCCATCACCACGAACAGATCCCCACTGTTGCCATGCCTTCCCCATAGTCGTGGATCAAAGCCCTCTGAGACTGTGAGCCAAAATAAATCCTTCATCGCTTGAGCTAGCCTGTGGTTAGCACAGTGGCTGCATCTCTTCAGGGACTCTATCCAAGAGCCCAGGATATTATCAGGATCATTTAGACATTCCTAGGATCAAAACCTGGGGGAGAGAGGAGAGAGCTAAACATAAGGCTCGTCTTTCTCCATTCCTTTCTCCTCTCCAGGAACTTGTCCCCTCAAGTCCTTACTGTCTGGGCAGTTCTCTGGCATTTTAGAACAGATTTTTAAAATTATCTAGCTGTCCTCAAACTCGAGGTGGGAGGTTTTGTTTGATCCAGGCTGGGGTTCCAGAGCCAAGAGAAGATTTACCCACATATTCCTTCAGCGTAATTCTTCACCTATAATGATGGTTAGTGTGCGAATTAAAGTTTAGAATATTGGCTTTGGGGTAATAAATTCCATCTGAGTAGGTCAGAAAGACTATAAGTTGGTTATGCTGGTTGGAAAAAGTACAAAATTAAGGTTTTCTGTTCAAGTCAATTATTCTAATTAAATTAGCATAAGGAACTTTTGAGCAGGCTTTGGAAACACACTACCTCACAGACAGCTTTCCAGGACATTTTCCCACAGTAAAATAGATCTCTGGTTTATAACGACAAGAACAACGGGCTCTCCCAGCTCTCTGCCATGCTCTGAACCACCTTGCAGAATGCTTGCCAGGCTCCTGAGTGGGCGAAGTATTTGAGTGAGCCACAAAGCCTTGGAAAATTCATCAACAAGCATAGAGCCACCAGCATCTTACTTATTGCTATGCTTTGATTCAGAAACGCCTTCCATAGGCTCACGACTTTAGTGCTTGCTTCCCTGCTAGCTGTACTATGTTGGAAAGTTCTGGAAACTTTTTTTTTTCGGAGCTGAGGACCGAGCCCAGGGCCTTGTGCTTGCTAGGCAAGCGCTCTACCACTGAGCTAAATCCCCAACCCAAGTTCTGGAAGCTTTAGGGGGTAGAACCTAGTTGTAGGAAGTGGGTCACTAGGGATATATCTGTGAAGCTTGCCCCACTGCTTTATCTTTCTTTCTTTCTTCCTTCCTCTCTGCTTTTGTTTTGAAATGGGTTTCACTATGCCAACTACGTCACTGGCCTAGAATTCTCTATGTAGCACAGGTTAGCCCTGAACTCACAGAGATCCGCCTGCCTCTGCCTCCTGAGTGCCGAGAGCAAAGGCATGAGCCACCACACCCAGGCCAAGAGGGCTGTATTTTGTCTAAGGTTTCTCACCTTCCTCCCTGCCCTCCTCCACCTCTTCCTCATCCTTCCCTTTTTCATCTTCTTCCCCCACACCTTTCCTGTTTCCCATCCACAGTTAGTTAAACGGTTTCTTCCTTCACCACCCCTGCTATTCTTCCCTCTCGCCTCACATCTAGGCAAGCGGCCACGGACAGAGCGCTCTGAAACCATGAGCCAAAAGGAACATTTCCTTCCTTAGTTTATTTCTGCTGGGTCCTTTGTCACAGCCATAGGGAGCCTGCCTAAGCTGCTCATCCAAGTCTCCTCCCATTGCTCTGTAGAATGCAAACACCCAGGGGGGAGGGATGGCTCAGATGTTAAATGTGCTCCCTGCTCTTCCAGTGCTAAGTTCTCAGCATCCGCACGGTGGATTACAGCTACGACTCCAGTGCACACACATACACAAAGCACTCATCAGCATAAAATACAAAATACAAAAGTCTTTACAGCGCAAGCATCCATGGAAGCTGAAAACAAGCAAATAGTAGAATACACAAAAATGTTGGCTCAACCGAGTGGAGAACTGAGACAGCCAGCTACTTACTAAACGCCTGCTTGGGTCACAGACTCTTCCTCCACAGGTGCATCACGCGCCAAAACAAAGGGCCATCGAGGCAGGGGTCAGCCTGTTACGCAGAGTTATCGGATGATCTAGTGAACCAAGGCCGGTTCCCTGCATGACCTTGAACTATAAGCCAAAAGAACAAGAAGGAGATTGAGGAGCAATGCCTGTAGGCATATGCGTGTGCACACACACACACACACACACACACAGACACACACACAGACACACACACACACACACACACACACACACACACACAGACACACACACAGACACAGACACACACACACACACACACACACACACACAGACACACACACACACACACAGACACACACACACACACACACACACAGACACACACACACACATACACACACACACACACATAGACACACACACACACACACACACACACACACACACACACACACACACAGACACACACACACAGACACACATACACACACACAGACACTGACACCAAGGCTACTTAGGGAAATGTCTATGAGCTCAAAGATATCACTTCCCAAGATGGCTGTGGGTCAGATAGCACGATCAGGCCTACAAATATTAACCAAGAGAATGAGGACCAACAGCTGAAGTCAGGGCGGTTTAGCTAAGGAAGGGATGAGAGCAGGAAGGCTGGGGGTCTCTCAGCTTGGTGGAGAAACAAGCACAGAGGAACGCATGCCCTCCAGCAGGCTCTTATCAAAGAATACTGGGTATGTCCTTCGTGTAGAGGGGTCTAACCATCTTGTTTCACAGAACTCAAACTGGCACTATGCAGGCAACCCTTCTATGTGTCAGTGTGATGGTTTGCATATGCTTGGCCCGGGGAGTGGCACTATTAAGAGGTGGAGCTTGTTGGAGTGGGTGTGGCCTTGTTGGAGGAAGTGTGTCACTGTGGGATGGGCTTTGAGACCTTCCTCCTAGCTCCCATCAGTCTTCTGTTTGCCTCCAGAACAGGATGTAGAACTCTCAGCTCCTCCAGCACCAGGCCTGCCTGGATGCTCCCCACCTTGATGATAATGGACTGAACCTCTGAACCTGTAAGCCAGCCCCAATTAAATGCCATCCTTTATAAGAATTGTCTTGGTCATGGTGTCTCTTCAGAGCAGTGGAGACCCTGACTAAAGACAGTCAGCACTCGTGGCAAACAGTGGTCCTGCTGTGTGGACCCTGATTCTATTTAGTCTCTTCCTCCGTGGTTAGTTTTAATCTGATGTCTAAATGTGAGCTCCGTAGTGTCAGGAGGTCAACTGCTGAATGTCCAAATGAGGGGGGCGGGGGGCTGCGTGAAGACCGTGGAGAGGCCCAGCTGTCCCAGGCCTTAGCCACAGGCTTCAACATGGGTTAACAAGTTGCAACCTGAAAGGCCTGGGTATGGTACCACAAATCTATAAGCCCATCGCTGAGTTGACGGCAGGTGATGCGGATGAAAGGATTGAGAGTTTGAGACCAGCATGGGCCACACTCTGAAGAGGAGTCAAGTTCAGTTCCCACACCCAATTAAGTGGTTTACAACCTCTCACTCTTGCTCCAGAGGAATCCAACGCCCCCTCCTGGTTTCCAAGGGCACCTCATGTAGAAAAACCACAATGATCTGGAGACTGACACAGCATATCATCATGTACTGACTACTAATGCCTGTCTTGATCACCAAGTACTGACTGCTAATGCCTGTCTTGATCACCGAGTACTGATGACTAATGCCTGTCTTGATCACTGAGTACTGACTACTAATGCCTGTCTTGATCACCGAGTACTGATTACTAATGCCTGTCTTGTTTCTCTCTGTGCTTTTTGTCTCCTGTCATCTGGAAGCATTTCTAGCATGCATTTCTGAATGATGACTGGAAAATATAACCACAACGCTTCCACTATAAAAATAAACAGAACAAACAAAACCAACAAACAGTGGATCACTCAACATTAGGTATGTCACCAATATTCAAATTTACAAGCGGACTGTAGATGTCACTCTATACTTTTACCACTTATTCAATCTTGATTATTTCCCTTTTAAAATGTTGTTTGAGGGAGTCATTTCACAAGACCTGGATTGCTTTGATCTACATGGCATTTAACACACATCCCACTGCATTTCGAATTTCCTGTAAATGTGGTAATTGATCTGGATTAGCGGTTCTCAACCTGTGGGTCGAGACCCCTTTGGGGGCTGCATATCAGATATCCTGCATATCAGATATTGATATTACGACTCATAACAGTTGCAAGTTTATGGTTATGAAGTAGTAAGGAAATGATTTTATGGTTGGGGTCACCACAGCCTGAGGAACTGTATTAAAGGGTCGCAGCATTAGGAAGGTTGAGAACCGCTGGTCTAGAGAAACCTAGGTCAGATTCAGGTTTAGATGTAGGTTAGTGGCAGAGCATTTGGGTTCAGAGACAGTGGGGGGAGGGGAGATTGAGATAGTCTGGGGTTCAGAGGGGCAGGCTATGTATTATAGTTGGTGATGAGTTTTATTTTTTTATTTGAAGACACAATGTTAGTCTGGTGTGATAACACATGCTTTCAGTCCCAGCATTTGGGAGGTGAGCAGGGACTTTGAGGCCAGCCTAGTTTACAGGGAAAGTTCCAGGACACCCAGGCCAGGGCTACATAGAGAAACCCTGTCTCAGAAAACAAAAATAAGAACAAAACAAAATCAACCACCACTACCAACAACAAAGAGGGAAGGAAGGAAGGGAGAGAGGAGGGAGGGAGGGAAGGAAGGAAGAGGGATGGGAGGGAAGGGAGGGAAGGGAGGGAAGGAAGGGAGGGAGGGAGGGAGGAAAAAGAAGACAGGGCTGTGGAGATGCCAAACAGGTAAGGCACCTGCTGTGAAGATCTGAGTTCAAATCCCTGGCCTGCACGAGAAAAGCACAAATATGCTGCAGGTGACCTGTCTGCATGTACCCCCCAGCAATGACAGAGACCCAAACAGGAAGATCTCTGAGGCTTCTGGCTGCCAGCCTGGCTCCAGAATCGTGTGAGAGACCCTGTCTCAAGAGACAGAGTCTGGAGAGATGGCTCAGTGGTTCAGAGCACTGGTTCCTGAGGACCACCCAGGTTCAGTTCCCAGCACTCACATGGTGGCACACAATCGTCCATAACTACAGTTCCAGGGATTCTGGTGCCCTCTTCTGATCACAGCAGGCATCGGGCATGTACATGGTACATAGAAGCACAGGCAAGCAAAAGAATGACACACGACATAAATATATCTTTAAAAATTTTTTAAATACATCTTTAAAAAACAATTAAAATCTACCACCACCACCACCAATCACCACCAATCACCACCAATCACCACCACCAGAGCTGGAGAATAAGACGAAGAGTGAGAGAACACAGCACCCGAGGTCCTCTTCTGGCCTGAGTACACACACACACACACACGCACACACACACACACACACACACACACACACACCCCACAATATCTCTCCACATTATTAGTGGATGCTCATTACTCTTGGATCTGCTCATCCATTAGGGACGCCCAACAGTGACACTCTGTCTACTGTGCCTCCCACACCTAACAGCTACAATCCTCTCAGGAGAACTTCCCCTGTGGATACCATGTGGCCGCTGAAGCGGAGGTACAAAACAGTTTAACCAAGACAGTTGCTTCCTCTCCACTTAGAATCTTCTAGAAAGATGGGCCACTTCCCACAGACCTTCATTTATATTTTCTTTTTTGACTCACACTTTTCTTTTTTAAATTTTACTTTTCCTTGCCTGCTTCCCACCCCCCTCTCTCTCACACAGACACACACACACACACACACACACACACACACACTCCCTCTCTCC
This sequence comes from Rattus rattus, assembly GCF_011064425.1. NCBI lineage: Eukaryota > Metazoa > Chordata > Mammalia > Rodentia > Muridae > Rattus > Rattus rattus. Next base: position 164,121,084 of record NC_046155.1, read on the forward strand.
CTCCCCCTCCCCCTCCCCTCCTCTTCCCTCTTCCTCTCCCTAGGTAACCCAGGCTGGACCTGAACTTGCTAAATCATTCAGGCAAGCCTGAAGCTCTCCACCCTCCTGCCTCAGCCTCTCAAGCACTGGTGTAACTGTGTATGAGTTTTATTCCTTATTTTCTAACCACGCACATTAGGTGACAGAGGTGGGCCAGAAGCTGCTAGAAAAAGACATTCTAGATTGTAGATTGTCCCGACCCATGTGACCCCCACCCCCTCACCCCCTGCCGTCCCAGTGATGAGGATGGCCAGTCAGCTCTGAGGTTTGCTATTTCCTCTGTAATTAAGGAATCTTCTAATTTGAGGAATAGGTAAAATTCATCAAAATTATATTTCCTAAAAGTCATAAAACTGAAGCTGCTGGGGTCTTTTTGGCTGCAGGGAATCTTGAATGGAGGAGGGATGCTATCAAGACAGGATTTAAGAAAATAGTTCATCATCTTTCATTCCCAGCAAAGAGAATACCCCAAAGAAATGCCATTGATTTTGCATTTTGAGAAACTGACCAACTTTCTTGATCAAACGTCCGTTGCAAGTTAGAGTCAAGGTTAGGCAGGCCCTCTAGGGTCCCTTCCTTGGGGGCCTTCACTCCCTGTGATTTTGAAAAGGCAGACTTGGGCGATCAGAGCCCTTACCGCTGAGAATAGGAAAGACTCTTGGCTCGGATCCCAGTCTCCTTTACCATTGCCTTCTGGGCTGTGTGAGAGCCAGGCTGGGAGGAGGGAGGTCCTGCCCTGCAGACCTCAGAACTTAGGCGGAATCTGCTCAGTTGGGCAAAGAATACGACCTTGTCTTCCTTACTAATTTTCCTGAGGCTGGAGAAATAGCCAGGCTTTTCTATGTCCTCGATCCCCTTGGTCTTGCCCTCTGCCAAGCCTCTCTTTGAAGGCTTTGCTGTCTACTAGCTTGTGGGATGGCTTTGGGACAGGACACGGTGACTCAGTTTCTTCCAGTGTGGAATCGTGAAATTGGATTTGAGGCCTACTTCTCACATCACTTGGGGAAGCTTTTATATTGGGGAAGCTTTCATAGTTAGGGTGACTACCGAGGAGCTACCGAATGGGAATGGAGAGGAGGGCAGAAGGGGAAAAGCACATTCCACTCCACCCCCTCCCCACTGACCCCACCCCGGAGTCCCTCAACCTCTTGACCTCTGAGCTCGCCTTCGGCCTGGGCGGGGTGCAGCACTCTCCCAGCCGGTCTAGAGACGCTGGGGCGGGGCAGTCCTGGCAGGGCAGCCTCACCGGAAAGACTCGTTTGAACTAGAGCTGGCAGAACCAGGGTGGAAGCCGACTTGTAGCCTCTGCCTTGAGCTCTCCCGGTCCCTAATCACATGCAGATAAAGTAACCCCTGGTCAGCTCTTCCACACCTGAGTGACCCCCAAACTCCACCCCAGTTCCCCCACGGGCCACGCCCTCGGCTCTGGGGCTCCCATTAGGCTGAATCTCAGTGGGGGAAGGGGACACGAATGAGGGCAGAGGCCCAGACAAGGTCCCGTTGCTAAGCAACACGACCCTGGCCCTGGGCTCTGTCCTGAAACAGCCAGAAGCAGCCAGCACACAGCTGTCTCCTTGCAGCCGCCTGCTTGCCCAGCCAAACCTTCTCGAACTAGAGTGCTCAAGCGACCCCAGGCGACAAGCTCCTCGGTTTGCAAAACCTCAGTAAAGACGGACGGCTACTCGCCAGCTCTGTGCGCCGCTTTGGGTCCCAGATCAGGACGCGATGCCACCCCGGAGCTAGGCACCCCCAGCCCAGCTCCTTAATTCACCCCTGGAGACCATCGGAATGAGATCACAGGGTCTGCCAGCTCTATTATGTGTGTTTGCGTGCGGGTTGCACAGGAGGTTAGTGGCTAGGCTAGCTAGTCAGCCGCTGCCTGGAGGGAACCGGGTATTTAGAGGACTGACTAGAGCGGGCCGCTAGAAGCTCTGCCTACAGCAGACACCCGATCCATAAAGTTATAGACAGTTGCTGCTGGGGAAGATAAACCCTGCACACTAGCATGCCACCATGAGCCACTAGGAATCGCTGGAGGAGACAGCCTGCATCTTATAACCCCATGATTGAAGCTAAAATCCCGGTACAATACACCCTTCTCCAGGAAGGGGGGCAGGTTGCCTTCCAAGGGCTCTGAAAGCACTTCCTCGTTAGATTATTCAGCAAATCCCACGGGCACGTGTGAGCGCGTGCTTCTTAATCTCCTCTAGAAACATTAGCTTGAAATACAGTGGACATTGCCTCAGAAGACCTAGGTGACCTGCGCGGGAGCTATGCCCTGTCCCTTGTACTGTTTGGACTTGGGCAACTGATAAGTCTCTAAGCCTCACGCTCTTCTCGTGCATAAAAAGAGGTTGTCCTGTTTGCAGAACAGCAAAAAGGAGGTATGTAATTCCAGACTCTCACTAGGAGACTTTTGGCAAGGGATCCACCACTCCTGCATGGGCTCCTCACCATGAGTGTGAGTCTAGGCCAGTATTCCACCACTGAGCCACATGGAGCAGGGATTCTAGGCAGGGGCTCTACCACTGAGCCACGCCCCCGGCCTCTCACTGGGGGATTCTAGGCAGGGGCTCTACCACTGAGCAGCGTCCCCACCCTCAAAGGAGTTTTTGTTTGTTTGTTTGTTTTGTTCTGTTGTTGTTTTTTGTTTTTTTAACAACCTGATAATTGTGCAATGACCAATGACCAACAACACTGGGAAGGAAAGAATGCCATCCCAGAAGGAAGAAAAACAAGAACGTAATGTCTTATTCTTGGAAAGTATAACCTAATATTAGAGAACTATAAAAACCAAGGAGTTATCAGAAACCCTTTATTGTTTTGACCTTTTTATTAAAACAATGGAGAGAGGTGGCTGGGAACACTGAGTGCCTCAGACCTGCAAGGCTCAGGACTACCTGTCCCAGGGTCCCTGTAGCTGACTTGGCGCCTCCCCACTTCTCTTCATCAGGACTGCTACTGTAGCCACTGACTTGATCTCATTTTGTCTTGGTTCTCCTGATCTGTAAAGTGGAGATGAAAGCGACACCAACCCATGCAGCTGTTGGGAAGACTGAATTAGGCTGTGACCACAGAGGTGACTGACAAGCCCCAGCATGTTGTAAGACACGATAAATACTAACTAGTACTAGTTACGGTTTTATTACATACTTTTAATTAATTAAGTAATTAGGTATGTGTGCGTGTTTATAGGTCAAAGGACAACTAGTATTCCTGTTGGCTTACGAACAATTCTGTTAGGCTCTGCCTAACAGCCACCTAGCAACAGCTTACATCATCACCTGCCTTCAGGTGTGAGCCTGGACTGCCGGGTACCCTCTTATTTCTTTTCTTTTTTTTTTTTTTTTTTTTTTGGAGCTGGGGACCCGAACCCCAGGGCCTTGCGCTTGTTAGGCAAACGCCCTACCACTGAGCTAAATCCCCCCCCCTCTTATTTCTGTACTCCTGCTGCATTATGCGGCAGACTTATACTTAATAAAAACTTTCATCTTTCTCTCCTACCAGTTTTCACCATTAACGTATTCAAGTGCGCAGAGAAGTTGGTAGAACCATGTAATGAACACCCAACTAGCTGTGTTGTTGACATTAGACCCACATTTGTTTGTATCACAGATCTGGCTCATCTCCATCTTCTGTCCCTCCTCCCAGCTGTCACCTATCTCTCTGTCCCTCCTCCCAGCTGTCAGTCTGCTTCTGAGCTGGTCCATAGCCACTCCCAGAGACGCAGTGACTTAGAGCAGCAACTGCTTCGTTGGTTCAGGGCCACAAGAGTTCTGAACTCAAACAGGTTGTGGTGATGTTGGCTGGCCCTCGTTACAGAGCAGCGGTTCTCAACACGTGGTGTCGAGGCCCCTCTGGGAGGGAGGTCAGACGACCTATTCCCAGGGGTCACATTTATTGTAGAAATCATGCATTTACACATTATCATTATTACCGTGTTTGTATGGCGTGTTTGTGCCCACACAGGCTCGTGTTCTACGAAACACATATGGAGGTCAGAGGACAACTTTGTGCAACCTCTTTTCTTCTACCTTTCTGTGGGTTCCAGGGATTGAACTGAGGCCATCGGACTGATGCAGATACTGCTTTTATCTGGGGAGCCATCTCTGGCCCAAGCACATTTTTGTTATGCAATTTTCATGTAATTCTTGTAAACTCCCTTGTCCATCCCCCATCCCCCAACCAATGAATTTTTCCTATACCCAAATATTATATTATTCCCCTTCTACTGTCATGATTCTTTTGTCTTTTTTATGAGACAGGATCTCTCTCTCTTTCTCTCTCTCTCTCTCTCTCTCTCTCTCTCTCTCTCTCCTCCCTCCTCCCTCTCTCTCTCTCTCCCTCTCTCTCTCCCTCTCTCTCTCTCTCTCTAGACTAGGTTGTCCTTAAACTTAAACTCAAAGGTCTCCCTCTGCCTCTAGAGTGCAGAGATTAAAGATGTCTGCCACCGCACTGACATCAGCATCAGCGACATACGTCAAAGGATATCAGGGTCGGGCTCTTGGCTGTGTGTGTTGGCACTGGGAGGATGCTTGCTTGCATCCTGCTGGATGGGGGCTGAGGAAGGGCAGTACTGGTGCTCAGCTGACCTCTCAGACTCCCCTTTTGATTCAGCCAAGGACCCTGACCCATGCTATGGTACTGCCCACAGTCAGGGTGGATCCCCCCACGCCCCCAACTAATCCTCTCTGAAAACAGACAGACCCAAAGGTGGCCTTCACTAATGCCATAGATGTTTCTTGGTCCAATCAGGCCGGGAGTCGAAAATGAGCCACCACACACTAATGCTTTTCTGCTCTGTCCACTTCCGTGAAAATCACATAGTGTTTTCTTCTTTGTGACGGGACAGTGAATGCTCCAGTGTGTGTAGGAGGCTTCGTTATCCATTCATCTGTCAGCGGCACCTGGGCTGCCGCTGCCTCTGGACCTTGACTGTTCTAAATAGTAAAGAGCATATATGAGCATCTCTGTGGAATGCAGGCTTTGGTCCCTTCAGGTGGTTACCTGGAAGTATTCTTGTGAAAACCGCCTACTTCTCTGAAGGCCAACACTTCCCTGTTTCAAACTATCAAATCATCAGCCCGGGGCTCAGAGTCCAAGAGCTCTTCGGTCACTGAAACCCAAGTATGTAGGGGCTCCTCAGGTGTGGTCCCTGTGTGTCCCTCTAGTTGAAGACATAGGAACTAAACACAAGTGTCTGTGTCCTCACCATTACCAGCCCCTGCCTGTTGGAAAGCGGGGATGGAGGGCGCCCGGGAGACACTGGCCACGGCAGTCATGAAATGTGGCCACGCACTTGCTGTGACTCTCCAGGGCTGTTTTGCTCTGTGGGGATTGCTTTCTCACGGCTCTTGGTTTTGCCCTCTGGGATCTGAACTGTCCCTCTCTTTCTCCCTTCATTTCCCATAAGAAATGGTCAATAACCAGACAGTGCATTGAGCCCATTGTCTGCATATTGAGTAAACACAGTAACCCCAAAGGCCTGGTTTTAATTTTTGTTATTTTGTCTTTTTTTTTTTCTGGAGCTGAGGACCGAGCCCAGGGCCTTGCGCTTGCTAGGCAAGCGCTCTACCG
>NC_046155.1:164131699-164196699 GCF_011064425.1 Rattus rattus
TGTGTGTGTGTGTGTGTGTGGTGTATGTGTGTGTATGTATGTGGTGTGTGTGTGTGTGTATGTGTGTGTGTGTGTGTGTGTGTGTGGTGTATGTGTGTGGTGTGTGTGTGTATGTGTGTGTGTGTGTGTGTGTGTGTATATGTGTGTGTGTGTGTAGTGTGTGGTATGTGTGTGTATGTGGGGTGTGTGTGTGTGTGTGTGTGTGTGTGTGTGTGTGTAATTTAAGGAAGTTTGAGGACCAATTATAATAAATCCCCCTGATATTTATATTGCACATTCGTAACACAAATGCATGCTCTGGACAAAGCTTTTTTTTTCTTCAAATACTTTTTTTTTTTAAATTTTTCAACCTTAGAGAAGCTTTGCCGGTCAGGGTAATGCTGCTGCTGGCTCCATTATTAACCTGTCCTCCTCCCAGTGTGGTTCAAGTGTATCTCCCCAAGTCACCATGGATCAGAATTTGAGTCCCAGAACCTAGGGTGGTGTGTGAGGTGTCTCAATTATAATGCTGGTTCTGCAGAGACGGGGTGCCTGGAGTGAGCTGGCTAGCCAGACGAGCTGTACTGGAGAGTTTCTGGTTTGATTGGGAAGACCTTGCCTCAACAGCTAAGCTAAAAGCCAGAAGAAAACATGGAGAATGATTGCCAGCATCAACTGTGGGCCTACACGCATGTACACATGCACACACACACACATGTATATACACACACACGAACTCACACACACATTCATACTACAAATACACATGCACATGCATGTGCGCTTGTGCACACATATGAACTCACATCCATATACGAACACACTGAAAAAAAAAGAAAACAATGGAAAATTAAGAAACATAGCAGTGGATCCCCTGCTATTGGCTTTCTGTGCCAATCATCTCTATGTTCGAGAACAAACAATGGATCAGAGGCCTGCTGCAGTTTTCCTTGAGGAAACCCAGAGTGAGGTGGCGCTCTAGCATGATCCCCATCTGAGTGCCCACCTAGCCCCAACTGACTTGGTTCTCAGCACTATTGTTGGGGAATAAAACAATAAAATAAGGAGAGAGGAGGAAGGGAGAGAAGGGAGGGAAGGAGGAAGAAACAGAAGCAAGAAGGGTAGTAACAGAGGTGTGGGGAGGAGAGAAAAGGGGGAGGGGGAAGGGGAAGGGAGGGGGAGGAAATACCTCCAAAGCTCCTATCCTCAGAAGGGTGGACCAGCTTATGGAGAGATTATAAGCAGAGACCCTCCGTAACACATCCAGTTGGAGGCATGACATCCATCACTTTGTTTTTAGCAGGAGGCTCATTCATTCTGGAAAGTCACCTTGTCCTCAGCATTAGTCCTGGGAGTTGGGCGTGGCTGCCATCTCTCTTTACAGAGGAGCAGACTGAATTTGGAAGGATGCCGTCACAGAAGCATTTGCTCGGCAGTCAATATCTGTGGGGTGGACACATGCTGCACCGCTACTGTTAACACCTGGACCACTGTTGCTACAGTAACTGTCACTGTGGCTACAGTAACTGCCCCTGACCACTGTTGCTACAGTAACTGCCACTGTGGCTACAGTAACTGCCACTGTTAACCACTGTGAGGGTACCATTATTATTACTCCTGCAACAGCTGCTACTACAGACTATTCCCTGGCTGCTGTCACTACTGTTGCTATGGCTACTATTGCAACTGCCATTTTTATTACTATCATTGCTTTTGGTGAACCGTGGAGTCCTGAATATTGTTGATATGAACACAGTCATGGCAAAGACATCAATGTGTCCTACCCATAGGAATGGCAAGGCCTTCCTCAGATCAGGCTCTGGGGAATGACAAAGCTTTTCCCTGGCCCAAGCATCCATTTTGATGGACATTTGACCTTTTAAAATCACTGTGTGCAGAAATGATCCAATGTGCTTCTGGTTTCTGTGAGCGCGCGCACACACACACACACACACACACACACACACTACACACACACACACACACACTACACACACACACACACACACACACACACGTTAGCATACACCAACACAAATGCATGCACACAGAGATTGAAAGCAGAGATAGAGGTGCTAGGAATGTCGTCCTGGCAGACACCTTGCTTCTGTTTGCATTTCCCGATTTCTTTTCGCCATGTGTGGCGTTAGTCTTGTGGGTGAAATGGCAGGGGTGGGAGTATACTTCCCAGAGAAGTGAGGGTTACTTCTATCACCAGCCAAGAGTCATCCCCACTCTCAAACCCCAGGATGGAAGCACATGAAGGAAAGGGATAGCTATTCTCCTCCTCAGGTTATGGGGATCCACGGAGGTTATTTTTTATGTGTGAAGGGGCAACAACAGGTAGGTTCTCAGGGCACATGAGTAGAGGGCAGAGGCAACTTCCAGGAGCCTGTTCTCTTCCACCACATGGGTATCAGGGATCGAACTCAAGTCATCAGACTTGGCAACAAGCAGCTTTTACATTCAGCCATCTTGTTGGCCCAGTAGGCTACATTTCTGCATCACTCCTCATAAATCTGACTGCTCAGAGGTAGGGACCGGGAAAGGAATGCTGTCCAGGCCTAGATCTCTGCTAAAAAGGTTTTCTTGAGCCTTGACGTATGGGAAGCTGTGTTTGCTCTCCACCAAACCAGCCCCAACCAATTCAGGGAAAACCCCACTATCCATTTGGGAGCGTCGAGCACGGGTTGTGAGATCAGCAGAAGGATGAACGGGAGGCAGAGTCTGTAGAGAGCCTCTGGCTTGAGTCAGCCCTCTCCAACAAGGGAGCGGGGCCGGGACGTTCCGTTTAAATGAACTTAATCTGAAACGAAATGCGTAGCAACAAATGAGAGGCCTGGCTTCTGCTTCCTAGGAGTGCCCTGGGTTCTAGCTGGTGAGGGGCAATCAAGGAATAAGTGGCCAGCAAGGACCCTCTCCCTTTTCAACCTTCCTATTAAAATCCCTTTGATGGTCCCACTGGGCCTGAGGCCAAAGGAAGGAACGAGTTCATGAACACCATTAAAGGACTAAAAATAACTCACTTATTTCCCAGCTAGAATGGCTCTGCCTAAGTCTGGGAAAAAGCAAAGGGTTAGGAGGAGGGTGGACCTTGAGAGCTAAAACCCATGGTAACAAGGAACTTCTATTTACAGGTTGTATCCCATGATATTCAGGGTCGTGCAGCTGAGGAACAGAAAGAAAGATGGCGGCGTCACATACATCCATTTGGTTTTCTCTAGGTAGGTAAACTGTCCCCCTTTTTTTGTTCTTCTGATTAACACAACGTTTGCTCTATCATTTAGGATGTTTTGATTTGTTTTTTCAATTTTTAAAAATTATGTTTACAAGTGGGTCTATGTAGAGGTGTGTACACATGTGGGTGCAGGTACCTCAAAAGGCCAGAAGAGGGCGTCAGATCTCCTGGAGCTTAGGTAACACGTGGTTGTGAGATGTTCGGTGTGGGTGCTAGGGATGGAACTTGGGTCCCCTGGAGGAGCCACAAGCACTCTTCACTATTGAGCCATGCTTCCAGCCCTGTATGCATTTTTGAAGTCACTGCTCACCGACACCCAGGACACTGGAACCTGCCCTGAAGCTCTCATCTGTAAGGGCTTGCCCTTTCCACATCTTCTGATTCCTCCTGCCAGAGCCTTGGCTCAGTAATCACTTTACTCTCTTAGCATTCCTCAGGAGGTAAAGAAACAGCTGTCAGCATGGAGACAAGGAGTCTCCACAGATCTGTGGGTGCTGACCACCGTCCCATTTCACAGCGGAGTAAGTGAGAAAATTCAGAAACTGCTTCCTAAGTAGTACGACTAGATGGGAATCTCCTCACTGGGCTGGCTCATCCTCACTCTGTAGACTCCAGGGATCGCCACACATCAGCCACCACACGCTACTCTCTTAGGTTGTCACAAGCAGGGCTCAGCTAAGCAAGGCTGAATGTGTGGAGTATCCAGTGCAGAGGGAAAGGTACGGGAGGCAAGAGGTCAAGAAGAGGGACAAGAGCAGCCACCCCTCATTAGGGAACGGTGACCTCAGGGGTCCCATAGAGGTAGGCACTGGGCCTGAGGATGAGAGGAATGGGTGGCTCAAGGCTGTGGGCGGGTATATAAGCATGCAAGTCTGTAAATGTCCATGCATGTGTTTCTGCGTGTTTACTGGTATGCAGGTGTGCAGGCAAATACGTGTAGGTGTGTAGTGTGTGTTATATGAAGGCTTGCAGGTGTTTGCGAGTGTAACAGTTGGAATGAAGATGTCCCACGTATTCTCAGGCACTTGAACGCTTGGCTCCAGTTGATGGCACTGTTTGGGGACAATTAGGAAGTGTGGCCTTGTGTGGAGGAAGCATGTCACTGAGGTTGTGTGGGGGGGGGAGTCTTTGAGACTCTAAAGACTCAATTTTGCTCTCTCTGCTTCCTGTTTGAGGTTCCAGATGTGAGTGTGCCCTCAGCTACTGTGCCAGCCACCATGCCTGCAAGCTACTGCTCTGGCCACCATGCCCGCCTGCTACCACGCTTTCCCACCGTGACGGTAATAGATTGTTCCTCTGGAACTGTATACAGGAAATAAACCCGTCCTCTATAAGCTGCCTTGGTCATGATGCTTTACCACAGCACTAGGAAAGTAACTGCGACAGTGAGTGTATACATTTGCAGGTGTCTAAGTCTTCGGGTGAAAAGGTATCATGCGTGCACGTGTGCAGGTGTGCAGGTGTGCAGGTGTGTAGGTGTGCCTGTCTGTTATTGCATCCAAGAGTTAATATACACAGGCAGACAGGAAGGCGGATGGGTGGGATATCATGTGTGCAAGTGCATGAGTGCCGGTACACAGGTGTACTGGTGTGAGTTCTCAGGTAGACAGGCGTGCACGTGTGCAGGCTTGCAGAGGAGGCCTGGGAGGTAGGCTGCTGCCCTCTGGGTGAAGTGAGAAGCTGACCCCTTATCTGACCTCAATCAAAAGTACAACGACAACCAGAAGGAGCACTGGTAACTGATAAGCCAGGGCCCCAGCGATGGACAGAAGGTAGCCATTATTTCTGCCTGCTTCACAGGCTTGCACTGCAGTATATTGTCGCTGGCTCTGCCAGTGCTCACACAACACGCTGACTGAAGAGGAAACCTTAAACTTGAAGGCATTTCCAGGCCTGGTGATGCCACAGCCTCCAAAAGCTTGTGGTGTGTGGTCAGGAAGAACAGCCGAGACCAGAATGACAAGCCAGGGTCCCTGTGCTACTTCTAGTCAGTCACCACTCAAGTCTCTAGAACTCTTCAGTCACTTACGTGAGGTGAGAGCTCCCATCTACAGAGGTCAGGGCAGAAAAGGGAAGGGAGCAAGATCTCAGAGATAGGAGCCCTGGTGAGTGATACGGAGTCCTGGGAGGCCCATTGCCCAACAAGGGTCTGTCTGTAGTAAACAACAGGCTGATGAGTGCCTGAGGCAGGACCAGGTGCCCGGAGGACACCTGAGATGCAGATCTCTCCCAGGATATCTGTCTGGGGACATGAAACAGACTTTCCCAATGCCCGTGAGGCCTCAGGCCTCTGATCCTAACTCATTTTCCATGCACTGAGCATGCTCAAGTGGTAGGGCTGTCTCCCAGGCCAGTGGCTACACGGGCTCAACGCCTATCTTGTGATTGTCACTGAGCCACCGTTCCTAGACTGACTTCCAAGTGGCAGGCATGGGGTCAACATCAGGGGTCAGTGTGAATAAGTCAGTCCCAGACTCGGATGTGTCCCCAGGAGATTTAAATTCAGGCAGGGGTATCAGTGGACGAACAAACCAGGTCATTTCCGATGTCATTCTGAACACCATGAAGAACACACTAAGTGTCAATGGTGTGGGAAGTGATATGAGGTGACAGGCAGCATAAGGGCCGTGAACAGGGACAGCCGTTTCCCAGCAGGCGCTCTGAGCTGTGAGCTGACTGACCAGGAGACGCCAGCTCTGTAACTTTAATTTCTTCTAATCCTGCTTTTAATGATGGTTCTTAAACGCTTTAACCTCCCTTCTAGCCCACCACCCACAAGAGGTAGTGGGAAAGAAAGGTTATTGGGATACAGGGGAAGTGGACCTGTTTAGAAATGGTTCTTTGGAGCAAATCCCATCTGCCTTGTCAGGAAAGCAGCAGTTCAGTTCACAGGTCAGCCGTGACAGCTCGATCCACTCATAAACACGTCTCGAATATATCGGCAGTCCAGTAGTGTTGGGATGGCAGGAGCAGCGGCCTAACCTCAAAGGAACAGCTAGGCCTCCGCCCAACAGGCACAAGTCAGCAGGAGGGATTCGGACCAGCTGGGATGCCAGGAGTTCTCTCAGTGACGACTAGAGACCAACAGGCCCAGCAAGCATTGCACAGCTAGCTCTACCAGCAAGTCAAGTCTCTCTCACCATCCCCTGTGTCCTATTTATGCTCCCTCCAAACATCCCGTGTCCTCCACAAGTCTTGCCTCACCGTGTGTTTTGACTCAGCACGTGAGGCTGTTTCACCTGATATCACTCTGCCAATAGGCCCAAGTCCACGGAAACAGCAAGAAACCTCAGCACACCCCCCAAAGTTTGTTTTCGTTCATTTCTCTCTAGGGAGTCCTGACAACGACGCAACGTAAGGCAGACCAATACAGGTATATTGTTAGCAAAGAATCCTTTATCACATGTCCTTTCATGTGTTTGCTTTAGCAGAACATCCTTCACTGGTGTCTGCTTTATCAAGACGTTCCTTCATGTGTCTGTCTGCTTTAACAAAACATCCTATCACCGTGTCCACTTCAGGAAAACTCTCCTTCACGTGTTTGCCCCAGCAAAACACGATTCCAACACAACTAAATTTTTTTTCTTTTTTTCCGGAGCTGGGGACCGAACCCAGGGCCTTGCGCTTGTTAGGCAAGCGCTCTACCGCTGAGCTAAATCCCCAACCCCAACTAATTTCCAAAGAACCCTTAAGTTTCCACTCTATGCCACAAAGGTGGGAGGGAAAACCTTTCCAGGTAGAAAAAAACCCTTTCTGACAGCGGGCAGGACTGGAGCAGTCTCTAAGCCAGGTGGAGGGCAAAGTTGCAGGAGGCTTTGGGAAAGAGGAGAGTAGGTCAGAAGAGGTACCACAGAGAGGAGGAAATAAAGGGGCCGCCTGGAGCCAGGGCTACAGCTGAAAGCCCAAGGGAAACGTTTTAAATGTTTAAATGTTCTAACCCAAGGGGAAATGGTTTGAAACAGAACCCCGGTGGGGTGGGGGGCTGGAGAGATGTTACGGCTTCTCTTTCCTACTCCTTTGCTCTGGGAGTCGACTGCTCCCCCAGCCCACTCCCGAGACGCTTGCTCCCCACTCCCGAGACGCTTGCTCGGCTCCACCTGAGACTCTTGAATCTATGCGTGAAGGACACACACTCCGTCATTTTACAGCTTGCCTAAATGTGCGCCTTCACCAAGACGCCATCTCCATCTCTCCTTCCTCCCCAAACTCAGTGGCCAGTTCCAATCAGCCCCTGCCAAACATCTCTGGCAACCCGCCCACGGAGGAGCCACAGGCCCTGGCTGCCCGGAGATCTTACATGATTGCTGCGTGCTTCTCGTTCTGCATGGTGGAAAAAAAAGCCCCTTACTGTTTCCCGGAGCCTTTTTTCCTTGTGGGTCCCAGAAGTCCTACCTGTAACTTCACCCAGCAACTGGATCCTGGCCTTTATTAACACATCGAGAACCAATGAGGGAACCGGACCTTAGTGTCAGCACCTCCCCATACAGAGATGACTCGGCAGTTAAGCTTAGCACCCACATTGTGGCTCATAAGTGTCCGAGAACTCCATTTCCAGGGTCTCTGATGCCCCTTTTCTGGCGTCCTCCGTACCAGGGTGCACAGACATACAGACATACGTGCAGGCAGAACGAACACACACACACACACACACACACACACACACACACACACACACACACATATGAAATGAAATGAAACAGTACCCAAGCCATCTTTGGAAAGATCTGCTTCTCTTTGTGTCTGTGTGAATGCCACATGTATCAGGCGCCTGCAGAGGCGAGAAGGCACTCATTCCTCGGAACTTGGGCTGGAGATAAACTAGTGTGATTACTCTATACAGAAGGGAATTGTTCTCAAACCTTGGGATACCGGCGAAACTGTCTTTTCCTTACTGATTTGGAAAAGGAGCTGGCGCCCGGATCAGCCTTCATTTACAGCTATGGAATCCTGATTAAGTGCCTGGGAAGAGGTTAAGGAAGAGGTTAAGGACTGTGTCCATGGCTGAGTTCTGCTCTCTCTCTCTTTTTTTTTTTTTTCCGGAGATGGGGACCGAACCCAGGGCCTTGTGCTTGCTAGGCAAGCGCTCTACCACTGAGCTAAATCCCCAACCCCGAGTTCTGCTCTCTTTAGAAGTTGTCCAAGCTATCTTTGAGCTCTCTCTGTTGCCTAACCTTACCTAAAAATTGTGATCCCTCTGCCTCAGCTCCTTAGTAGCTAGGATTCTGGGCTACCAGGTACTACTGATATCTATGTGTATATATTTTATATGTATATGTGTATATGTATGTGTATATGCATATGTGTATTATACATGTGTATGTTATATGAATATATACATGTTTATATATACATGTGCATATGTGTATATGCATATGAGTATGCTTACCCATATGTGTTTTTACGCATGTGTATGTATATATGAATATGGAGATGTACAAATGTAAATATGTGTATGTTTATATGTGTGTATATACATATGAATATGTGTTACTCATGTGTATGTGTATATGACTATGAATATGTACACGTGTGCATATATGTATATGTACATATATGTATATACATATGTACATGTGTATTTATATATACATATGAGTATATGTTTATACATGTGTTTTAATGCATGTGTATGTGTATATGAATATGGATTGTACATGTGTGTATGTGTATATATGTATTTATATATATGAGTATGTGTTTATACATGTGTTTTATGTATGTGTATATGAATATGTATATGTATATGTGTATATGAGTATGTGTTTATGTGTATGTGAATTTATGTATGTGTATATTAATGTAAATGTGTACATATATGTGTGTACACATATACACACATGTATATGTATGTACGTTTATTATGTTTTTATGTATATGTATATCAATATGGATATGTATGCACATATATACGTACATATGTGTGTGAGGATGCCTGTATGTAGGGATATGTATATATCTCAATAGGATTAGCAGGATTCTGCAGAGGAGGCATTGCCTTGGAGGCTCCTTGGTGACTATGAGCAAATGAGACCCTTTAAGGACACAGGCCATCGTTCCACTTAGAGTAACCGCTAACACTCTAGGCGCCAAGGCAGAGGTGAACTCGCCTGGTGCGCTCTGTTTCCTCTCTTCCCAGGAGCGGTAGATTTTGCATTACAGATTCTCACCTAAGTCCTGCTGTTCTGCATCAGCTGCAAAACATGACACTAATGTAAGCGTCTTAGAAAACACTTGCATGTACACATGTAAACACTGCAATCAGCACAGTCGCTGCTCTCCGGGGTGCTAACACAAAGGTAATCGCAAACAAAGGCATCCAGGCATCCTCACCGGTCGGAATGGCTCCCAGTCCCCAGATGTGGTGAATGTGAAGTGTCTGGCGACGTCCCAGGGCTCCGGGATGGCAGTTCTCAATGCTGGCTCTAGGCTCAGATCAGCCGCTGCACCCAGGGACGCATTAAGGAGCCCATCCTGAGAGCACACAAAATATATCTCATGCTTCCAGATTGACAAGATATTTGGGGATTAAGCTGGCTGCCTCACACTGTAATCCTTGGATATAGTGTAATTGAAATAGACTGTGCTTGAAAGACCGGAGCCTGCCAGCATTTCTACATTAAAACTGAAAGGGCGGGCATGGGAGGGTAAGATGGCTCACATGGTGAGTGAGTGCCCGCCCTGCAAGCCTAAGGACCTGAGTTTGGACCCCAGCACCCACATTAAAAAGCCAGGTAGGTGGCATGGGTTGATGACCCCAGTGCATGGGGGTGGGGGCAGGCGTGAGGAGGATCCCTGGAGCTCACTAAACCAGCCTAGGTTGGCTGGTTAATGACAGTGAGAGACGCTGTATCAAAAAATAAGGTGGATAGCAATCAAGGAAGAAGACATCTGACATTGACCTCTGACCTGCGAACACACGCGTGTGCGCGTGCGTGCACACACACACACATACACACACACACACATACACACAATGGGACCGACTAGAAAGGACTGAGTACTGTTATCCCCAGCAAACAAGATGCAAGAAATAAAGGAAGGTCACAAAGGAAACGTGCAGAGCATGGTCCCGCTGCATTTCTAAGACCAACCTGGAAATGACGTTTAAGCTTGGGACATAGCAGATACTGGGTATCCAGGCATGTGGTCACCTCTCCAGTCGAGTTCTATGGGGTAATCCTCCAAGCCAAACCGCAGCCATCTTCGTGGGGTTGACTGTGCCCTCCTTGCATGAATATATTTTGATCACCACAGCTGGGCTTGCTAACGAATGACCTCTCTTCTTGGATGGAGGGGTGGGAAAACTATAGGATCCTCACCTGAGTATCCAGACACCCCTGCCCAATGAGTTTTATGAAATTCTCCCCTAAATTGCACATGGCCTCAGGAAGGGGTTGAAAGTATATAGATGGGAGATAGGGAGAGGGTCTCTATCTTTGCGGGCTGGGGAGTCATCATCTATGTGGGTGGAGACCATCCAGTGTGGCTTCTTGAAGGCCTCCCATACTCCTGCCTATAATGCCTCACAAGGAATCCCAATAAACTCAGCAGTTGTTTGGGATGAACCAGGAATCATACTCAGTTTATCACTGGAACCATGGGAGGAAGGGTAGATAGTGTTTATGTCTCTGCCTCCATGGAGGAATATTTTAGCAGCATCCCCTCTGAACCCAGGCGAGTTCCACTCTCCGGTTCTCAAGGGCAAGTGCTGACAGTGTTTGGTTCTCTCCCTTCACCTCGTCCTGATGCTTTGCTAAGAGGTCCACTCGCAGGGACACTGCAGAGAGACAGCCATGAAAGCACACCTCCCACAGGCTTCAATCAACACATGAAAACCAAGGCTAGCTGGAGATGTTGCCTGGGAGGCCAGAGGTTGGCACAGTTGTTTCGCTCACCCACGCTCCACCCTATTTATTTGTGTATTTATTTATTTACTAAAAATGAAGTCTCACTACGTACCCCTGACTGGCCTGAAACTCACTGTGTAGAGGTGTTCAGGGATCCCGGGGAGCCACCTGCCTTTGCCTCCTGGGTGTTGGGATTAAAGATGCACTGAGCCATCAACGCAGTTCCACTTTTCTTTTTTTCTTTTTTTTTTTTCTTTTCTTTTTTTTTTTTTTTTTTTTGAGGCAGGGCCTAGCTTCTAGAACGTAACTATTTTTAATAGATGTTACTATTATTATTTTTTTTTTAATCTATGGTTTAAAAGAGTCTTCCATGAGAAAGAGAAGCTGGACATTCAGCCACAGAGAGAAATCTTGATTGGGAACTCCAGCCAGTTTCCCTAGTTATCTGCTTGGTGTTGTGAATATTTGATTTGGTGATGTCTGTCTGTTTGTCTATCCATCCATCCATCTATCCATCATGTCTGTCTATCCATCCACTCATCCATCCATCATATATTATACATACATCTATCTGTCTGTCTGTCTGTCTGTCTATCTATCTGCTATTTAGTCTTTTACTTTGGTTTGCTATGTGCTTAATAACATCACTCATGCAAAACAAAAAGTGTGGCCGTCGCAGACCGTTCTTTAGAACATACGGAAGAAGAGGCTGACAAACACGAGTGGAGATGGCCGGCTCGACTCACTGTCCATGCAAAAGGATGGCAAACACATTCCAAAAGGCAAAGGAAACCGAAGCCACGCGCGCGGTTCGAATGGAGACGTGTCCCACCAGCTTATGCCCGAACACTCACTTGTTCCCAGTTAGCAGCTCTGTTTGGGAGACCGAGTGACAGTTAGGGGGTGGAGCCCGGCTGGAGGAAGTGGGCCACCAGGAAGTAGGTCTTTTTATTTAAATTTTAAATTACATTTATCTGTTTGTATTTTGAAGAGGTGCGTATGCATACCATGGTGCCCGTGTGGGGGTCAGAAACAACCTGCGGAAGTTGGTTCTCTTCATCCACATTGTGGTTCCTACAGATTTAACGCAAACTGTCAGGCATGATGACAAATGCCTTTACTGGTGGACCCATCTTGCCAGACCAAAGGGTGGGTTTTTCAAGGTTAACCACCACCCCCGATGCTTGCCTCACTCTGTTCCTGATCCATCCATCACCACACGAACAGCACTCCCACGCTGTAAACATCCCATGGCTCCCTCACGGTGATGGAGTGAAATTCTTTGAAACCGTGGAAAACATAAACCTTTCTCCTTCTGTTGTTTCTGTCAAGAGGCCTCTGGACTTGTTATGTAGACCAGGTTGGCCTCAAATTCAAATGAGATCCTTCTGCCTCTGCCTCCTTAATTCGGGGATTAAAGGCGTGCACCCGCAGGGTAAGCCCACTTCTGAGGAGGCCGGGATGGACTTTGCCACCCTTCATCTCCGAAACGAGGGGCCTGAGTTCAGAAATGTGGTTCAAAAAGCAATGTGGGCCTTGAAGCTTCCAAACACAATGTTGTACCCCAAATCAAAAGGGTTAGCTCTAGGAACATCTTGGACAGTTAAATAGAAGCCGAGGCTGAGCCCTGGCCTAAGTTTTTCCAGTATGGTTTGCTTACCTGCAGGTGGGCGTGGCTTCCTTCACTACCATTGGAGACACCAAACTTCCTTCTGCCAAACAAGGGTTTGTTTGTTTGTTTGTTTGTTTTTCTCCTAGGAAGCAGTATAGCTTCAAGGAACCTGCTGAATTCATCCTCCCCCCTCACCAAAGGACCAGCCCAGTTCAGTCATGTGTTGTTCTGTGATGTAGCAAAACAAAAACAAAACATGCACAGAACTCAGGAAGAGACACGGAAGAACAGGCTGGTGGGAGGCAGAGGCAGGGTCCACGGGCTTGGGAGAAAAGCCCACAAGCCTTTTCTCCACCCACTGCCCGTTGTCCGTTCGCACCTGGAATGTCTTTGGCTCGCATCCAGATCAAATGCCAGTTAGAAAGCGCTGCCCGCCTGCCGGCCCGCTCGCTTTCTCTGGGCAGATAGCAACAGTGGTGAGCCGTAATCATTTACAAAGGTCACGATCCGGAGCCAGCCCCGCAGCGCTCGTTTAAAATTCGATTGATCCCTATTTGTAGCCAGGGAAAGAAAATGGGCACTTGGACCATATTGTAATTATGAGGCTTCCAGGCAGCCGTAAATAGATGTGCAATCTCTACCCCGGCAAATACCTGGGAGAAGAAATGATTGCCCTGGCATAGCACGTTGCTGGGAAAGGTTGAAGATAAAACTGCACTAAAGAAAAAAATCAATCATCTTTTTAGCTAATTTGCCTCCCTTGCCGCCCATCAGGGTTATCACAATGGTCAGATGTCTGTTGAATACATTAAGAGGAGGGTCCTACTTGATGGAAATAGCGTCTGAGGACTCCAAACCTCAAACCCAGTGGCATTTCTGAGAAGGTGAGTTTTAGGGGTGGGTGGGCTCCAGTAGTCACTGCACAAGAGGAGTTTCGAGGTGACTCTGAGAGTTTTGCAAAGTCTCCCCGAACCTGGAACTCCCGAGAGCATCAGCTGTGGACACTGCCAACTTGGGACTGGCAATAAATAAATACCCACTCAGCAACCCTTGACCCTCCGCCACACCGTGAGGAATCTCTCCGCCCCGTCGCAGGCAGTCACAGGAGTAGGAAAACGATCTTTGCTGGAGGTGCATGCTCCCCCGTGGGAGGGATGCAGGACCTCTGAGGCAACTCCGGGAGCCAGGTACCAACCCACCGACTGACAGGCTGACAGGCCCGCCGAAGGCTTTACCTTGGTTCCATCTCTTTGGTCAGGTTCACTTGCCCAGCTGGTGCTTACAGGCTTAGGCAGCCTACAAGCTGTATTGGCAGCGCCCATCTGAGGGTGGTGGTCACACCAAGGTCTCCTTCTCTGTATGGAAGCAGCGCCAGGACAGGAGGTGGGCTGGGGACTAAGAGAAGGCTGACTCAGCAAGATGAGGATGTCAAAGAAGAAAAGCTAAACTGGGAGTTAAAGGGGCGGGGTCAGATAAAATACCAGGCCAGAGCAACTTGAGGAAGGAGGCTTCATTGGGCTCATGGTTGGAGGGAAGTACATTGTGGCAGGAAAGGTGGGGTGGGGGAGACTGGGGGGGCGGCGATGGGGAGACATGAACATATACTTACTGGTCATATACTGCAGTCAAGAATCAGAGAGAGGGGGCTGGAGAGATGGCTCAGTGGTTAAGAGCACTGACTGCTTTTCTAGAGGTCCTGAGTTCAATTCCCAGCAATCACATGGTGGCTCACAACCATCTGTAATGGGATCTGATGGCCTCTTCTGGTGTGTCTGAACAGTGTATTCATATACATGAAATAAATAAATCTTAAAGGGGTTGGGGATTTAGCTCAGTGGTAGAGCGCTTGCCTAGCAAGAGCAAGGCCCTAGCAAGGCCCTGGGTTCGGTCCCCAGCTCCAAAAAAAAAAAAAGAATCAGAGGGGGGCATTAATGCTCAGCTGGTTGTAGAAGTTTGGGCCTTAGGCCTCCCAGCCTCATGCTTCCAGAAATATGACACAGACTCAAAATATATTTACAGATGCCTTGGCCATGTAGATAGGTTCTTTGACTAGAACCATAACTTATGATAACCCATTTATTTTAACCTACATTCTGCTCTGTGGCTGGTCACCTGTGCTCAGGCACCATGCATCTGTCTTGTCACGTCTTCCCCAGGGGACTCCTTCCATGTCTGGCTCTATCCTAGAATTCTTTCTGCCTCCTAGATGTCCCACCTCCTATTTCCTGCCTAAGCCATAGGCCATTAGATTTATTATTGACAGGTGCCACATCCTTACAGACGTAAGTTATTCTCTCTACAAGCTGGCTCTCTTTCATGCAGTCTGGGACACCAGCCCGTGGGCTGTTCCACCCATGATGGCGAGTCTTCGAATCTCTACCTAGATAACCCCTCAAAAGCATGCCCTGGATACCTGTCTCCTAAGTGAGTCCAGCCTGCCAAGGTGATAATCAAATTGACCATCTCTGTACTCAAATAAGTTTACTTCTAGAGACCGCTCCCAGAAAAAGGATCACATATAGAAATCATGCCCCAAGATGTCAACTGAGCTGTTGTTTATATTGTGAACATTTAGGGGAAACCTCACCAATGTAAATTATGGCATAGGAATCTTCTGGAACATCATACAGCAATCACAGTGTTTTGTTGATTTGCTGTCATTGTTGTTTTGGCTTGGTTCTGGCTTTTGAGAAGTGGTCTTACTATGCAGCACAGGCTGGACTTGAATTTGAAATCCTCCTGCCTCAGCTTCTTCCCAAGTCAGGGATCATTAAATATATGCCAACACTCCCTGTTCTGTAACGTTTTCCAGTTTCCAGAGCTATGGGGAAATGTTCACAAAATAATGCCAAATGACTAGAACAAATCTTCAGTATAATCTTATGTGATGCCGTATGAGGAAAGTGTGCGTGCTGAGGGAGCTCTGCTTCCTACCTACCACTGAGGTCTTTCAAACATTAGATACAGTTTCCCGGGCCTCTTGTAGCCTTCCAGTGATGGCTTAAGACCTTGGCTCCTGCATCCCCATCCACACATAGGCCCAGGAATACTAACTTAGGTTACAGGGAGTATTAACTTTACCTTTAACATTTATACTGTGTGTGTGTGTGTGTGTGTGTGTGTGTGTGTGTGTGTGTGTGTGTGAGAGAGAGAGAGAGAGAGAGAGAGAGAGAGAGAGAGAGAGAGAGAGAGAAACACAGGCTGACTTTAAATTTGAGATTCCCTTGCTTTGGTTTCCCCACTGCTGGGATTCCGGGCGCGTGCCACTATCCTGGGCTCCCATGTTTCCGAAATCCTCCTTGAACTCAAGACAGCGGGGTTATTTCTATGAACAGTCTGAAACTCACAGGGTCTGCTTGTGTTTGATTCTGAGTCACTGTTCACGGCACGCGCAGGGGCAGGTGAATTGTACAGACAGCGGGGAGTTGCCCAGGGTCAGAGGATGAAGGAGAAGCTGTCTGGCCTCGTATCACTGGTTATCGTTGCTGCCATTAGAGAATGCTCCTATAACCCAATCCGGAACTAAAAGTGCACCCCAAAAAGCTCCCTGAAGCCATCAGGGCTTGGGGTGTGGTGGTTTGAATTAGACATGTACCCCTGACACACGCATACTTGAACATTTGGTCTTCAGTTAGCGCAGGGTTTGGGCAGGTTGAGGAGCCTTTAGGAGGTGGAGCTTGCTGGAGGAAGTCGTCAGTGGGTGTGGTTTTGAGGAGCTACAGCCTCTCCCCACTTCCTGCCGGAGCGCTCTCTACTTCCTGTTTGTGGATCAACCAGCTTCCTGCTCCAGCGGCTTGTGATCTTGCATTCCCTGCCATTTTGAAATCTAGCCTTCAAGAACAATCCGCCACAATAAACTCTTTCCTTCTTTAAACTGTTGCTGGTTACAGTTTTATCAGAGCAACAGAAAAGTAGCTAATTTAGACTCCGGCTGTTTCTGGGCAGCCTTTCTGCAGGAATAGGACTCCCTGGCTTTCCAGCCCGGGTCCTCACCCATGGATTGGTGAGCAGATTCTTTTGACTCATTACTTCTCCAAATTCCATTTTTTCCCGGGAACACCTGGGGAGTGCACTGGAAGATATGGCTGGCATCCCTTGCACACTGAGGGTCAGCTTACCAGCCCGGGCCATGTGACAGTCACCTTTATCTGAGGTCACACGGACTGTGCCTGTCCATTGTGCCAGCAAAAGAAACATACCAGGAGCCACCGTACATTCTCCCTTCATACCAGCCCTCCAGAGGGACTTGGTGAGGGCCAGAAAAACAGACCCTTCAACCCTGGCCTCTTACATATGCATGGAGAGCATGCGCGTGCACGGGCGTGTACACACACACACACACACACACACACACACACATTGAAAGCCCTATTAAAGTAATGAGATGATTTGTGAAAAAGCCTACCTGCATTAGAAGTATGTTTCCATGACCCAATCAAAACAGCTAATTAATTGGTAGAGCCCTACAACAAGCATGGAATATCTGCTAACCACACGCCGGATAGAACACATCACCTGTGAACGGATGTTAGGTAATTATCAAGTTTCTAGTCTATTTAATATAACACATTACATCACTGTCATAGTGCAGCAACCCTGGGAACTTGACTGTCATCCCTCAGCATGTCATTTGAGTGCATGGTGGTAATCAGTGCCGATCCTGACCAACCGCAGCAGTGGGACTCACCTGACACCCTGTCCATGCCTCACACCATGCCCTCTTGGGTGATCCAGCAGCCCTGTGATATCGTCACCTAACTCCGTTCTCTTGTTGCTTCAGGCATGCAGCATCCCCCCTCTGCTCTGAACACCTACCTCAGAGCCTTTGCACAGGCACGCTGTTCCCCATTTCTTTTCAGACATCACTACAGTCGTGACCTCCTCGAGACCCTTGGTTCTCTATGACGTCATCGTGCACTTCCTCAGAAAGTGTTTCCTTTTATTAACATGCTTTAACATCAAAAGCTGCTTTTACTTTACAATGTTTATTTTCCAAAGATGGACACTTTCCATGTCCTGAGAATGGCTGTATCATTACAGACAGTTGCTGATCGGGGTTTTATAATGTTTGTTGGCTGAGTTAACTTTTTAAAGACAAGCCTCACTGTGTAGCATAGGTGAGACTCAAACTTAGCTGTGAGTGCTGTCTTAAAACACACAGACATGCACAAACACACACAGACACATACACACAGATATACAAAGAGATTCACAGACACAAACACACACATTCACACAAACCATACACATACACACATATATACAGACACACACACAAACACACAGACATACATATACACACAGACACCCATAATAACACAGACGTGCACACATACATACATATAAAGAAATCATACAGATACACATATATATTTAGATATCATATACAAATACACACACACACACACACACACACACACACACACACACACACACACACAGTTGGTCCTGAAGAAATGGCTCAGCAGTTAAGAGTATGCAATGCTCTTCTAGAGGACCTGGGTTCCATTCCCAGCACCCACATAATGCTCACAACCATATCTTCCACCATTTCCAGGGGATCAGGCCTCTTCTGACCTTCCTGTATATCACACACTCACATGGAACATACATACACACATGCAGTCAAGCAAAACACCCATACACGTAAAATATGAAGAGATATATCAGGTGCAGGAAAGAGAGAGAGAGAGAGAGAGAGAGAGAGAGAGAGAGAGAGAGAGAGAGAGAGAGCGCCTCTTACACTTCGGCCTCTGCTCCGTGCCCCCCCCCCAGATGGCTTGTCCTCTCTGATTGTCCCTGTGTCAGTGGCTTCCAAAACCTCCCAACGCTTGTGCCCCTCAGTGGATGCAAGCCCTGCTCACTGCTGCCAGACTCGGCTGCCCAGCCCACCCCTCCTCCAGGGCCCTCATCCCTGCACTTACCCATGCCGCTGGCCACTCTGGTAGCCTAAAGCTTGGTATTCCCAGCTTCCTGCCTTTCCAGGAAGTCTGGAGCTACCCTCCACGTGGTCACACAGAGAGTTCAGTAGCACACGCCTTGTACGGCCCTGTGCTGGTACTTGGGGAGGAAGAGCATCTAACGGGGTCCTGCTTGCATTCCTCGGCGGTGTCACCTTTGCGACCTCTCAGACATCAGTTCTTCACTGTAGGAGTGAGCGCGTCCGGTGCAGCCAAGCTATCTGAGAACGGTCACGTGACTTTTATTACACTGTGCTTGAGAGCGGGTCTGTTTTAGTGTTCAGTGTGGTTATCAGCCTTAGTAGGTTTGCCATATATAAGGAACTGTCATAGGTTCATTATGGGATGGAGAGGCCTGGTGCCAGCCACTGTTTCAGGAACCCACTCAGGGTTTGGGGTGTGTCTCCCGTAGATAAGCACATACTCCACTACTACATTTATAGAATTATGAATATAGTTCTCGCCCCTATGAATAATTTCAGACAGGGTCTGGAGAGATGGCTCAGCAGTTAAGAGCACTGGCTGCTCTTCCAGAAGATCTGAGTTTGGTTCCCAGCAACCACCTTACAACCATCTGTAAATCCAGTTCCAGGGAATCCCATGCCCTCTTCTACCCTTCTGGGCATCCGTAGGCATGTGGTTCACATGGTCTCAGGTGCATACACACACACACACACACACACACACACACACACACAAAAGTAAAGTAAAAGTAAAATCTTTTTAAATAGCAAATATTTTCTCTTCAGAGTATAACTTCAAACTCAGGTCCTCCTGCCTCAGCCTTCTACGTGGTACATTCTTTTATGATAAAATAAATCTTTTTATGAACAACAATGCCAAGCAACCAGAGCTTCCAGGACTAAGCCACTACCCAAAGACTATACATGGACTGACCCTGGACTCTGACCTCATAGGTAGCAATGAATATCCTAGTAAGAGCACCAGTGGAAGGGGAAGCCCTGGGTCCTGGTAAGACTGAACCCCCAGTGAACATGATTGTTGGGGGGAGGGCGGCAATGGGGGGAGGATGGGGAGGGGAACACCGATAGAGAAGGGGAGGGGGAGGGGCTAGGGGGTGGTTGGCCTGGAAATCGGGAAAGGGAATAACATCCGAAATGTAAATAAGAAATACTCAATTAAAAAAAAAATCTTTTTGTCCTAAAGAAATGATTCTAAAGGAATCAACGCTAACCCCAGAAATTAAGGAATTAAAACGGAATCGCTTCTGGGCCTAGTGTTGAGTAGGTGGGTTGGCCCAAACATCGCAGAGCAGTGAGCTCTGGAAGGGCGCCTGGCGCCTGCCCCCTTCAGGACACAGGAGCCTTAGTTACTGTTGTCCCTGCTAAGAATTTCCTGGTAAATCAACCCAGGAGGAAAGGGTTCTGCACGTTCACAGTTTCAGAGCATCTTAGTCATCACAGGAGGTGAAAGGAGGGCAGATCCACTTAGCATGTGTGTCTGTGTGAGTGTGCACAGTGCTTGTGTGCATGTGTGTGTGTGTGTGTGTGTGTGTGTGTGTGTGTGTGTGTGTGTGAGATCCCTCACACTGCAGGAGGGAAGGTATGGCAGATCTGCTTGATGTGGGGGGGGGAAGGGAGGGGGGGAGGGGAGGGGAGAGGGGAGGGGAAGAGGGGGAGGGGAGGGAGAGGGAGGGAAGGGGGGGGGGAGGGAGGGAGGAGTCCCTCACACCACAGGAAGGAATGGCAGATCTGCTGTGTGTGTGTGTGTGTGTGTGTGTGTGTGTGTGTGTGTGTGTGTGTGTGTGTGTGTGTACATGTTACATGTGCCAGTTCAGGGACCAGAGCTGTCAGATCCAGATTGAGCTGGAGTTATAGGAAGTTATGACCTGCGGGCTGGAGAGATGGCTCAGGGGTAAAGAGCACTGACTGCTCTTCCAGAGGTCCTGAGTTCAAATCCCAGCAGCCACAGGGTGGCTCACAACCATCTGTAATGGGATCTGATGCCCTCTTCTGGTGTATCTGAAAACAGCTACAGTGTATTTATAATAAATAAATTAATCTAACAAAAAAAAAGGAAGTTATGACCAACAAGGATCCTGGGAATTGAGCTCAACTTGGGCCCCGCTGTGCAGAAGCACTGAGCCACCTCTCCAGCTCCAACAAGCATCGCAAGTGTTTGGAGCGGATGTCTCTCAGGAGGTTGGAAAGCAGTTGGACTTGGTGGGTAACAGGCAGGAAGCCTCCCTGCCTCACACCCTCACAGGGTACTCCACAGACTGGAGATGTTCCTGTACTTGAGCGTGGCCCTCAGAGTCCATGGGAGGCAGATGGCAGGAAGAGGTCAGTCGGCTCTGGGTAACTGAATCTCTCAGTACTCAGGGAGATTGGAAGATCTGGTATCTCCATGTTTGGGAGAAAATATTAGGAACTTTTGGTTGCTCTTTTAAATTGTATTTATTCTGTCTCTGTCTCTCTCTCTGTCTCTCTGTCTCTCTCTGTCTCTCTGTCTCTGTCTCTGTCTCTCTCTGTCTCTCTGTCTCTGTCTATCTGTGTGTGTGTGTGTGTGTGTGTGTGTGTGTGTGTGTGTGTTTGTGTGTGTGGTCAGCTCTTTTCTTCCACCTGTTCTTGGATTCCAGAGATGGACCTTAGGTCTCCAGCTTTCTGGGCAAGCGCTTTACCCACTGAGCCATCCCCCTGGCCTTCCCTTGCTATTTCCTTACTGGTTTTATGTTGCTTGTGTGCTGTAGCAGCTTTCTTCCAGGTCTTCATTTTTTAAAATTATTTTTTAAAATCACTACCAAAGGAAAAACGTGTGCCACCGGGGCCTTCTCTAGATGTAAGGAGACACGGGGTTCAGCTCAGATACCAATGCTTATTAAAAAGTCCCAACTCCACGGCCTTTCTGTGAAACTTCTCTCCCGTACCAGGGATGTGAACGCCTGTGTCAGTGCCCAGCACAGCACCTGGTAAGTATAATTCACAATGGCTGAAAGAATCCAGAGGGAGCAAGAGTCAAACGCAAGCGCCTTCTTTAATCCCAAGAGTGGCAGCACCGGGCGACTGTTGCGATCCACTTCTGTGGAGGCTGGCTAGCATCTGTCCCTCTTTTGTTTCTTCCCAGGAAGGGATGACAAAGGTGCTGGACCCCACAGCCATGGGGAATGGGCATGGCAAGTACAGGACCTGACTTGTTTGAGCCTAGGAAGATGGTTCGCTTTCTACAGTCGTCCCTGGGATTCCTACATTGGAGAGCACCCTGCTAGGAATACCCTGGGGGTGGGGAACAGCTTTACCTAAAATAAAGATACATTTTTGTTTTGTTTTTAAAGCAGAAAGGCCACATTGTATACAGCTGACGGAGATGTGACAGCTTGTGCTGGGCAGTTCCCAACCTATTTAAAGGCAGGCGGGTGTGTGGCTGAGGGTGACTTATTGTGGAATCCAGCACCCGTGGAGGATGGGTGGGGACTGCACCTAGAGCCTTAGCGCCACAGCTTTCTAGCTGGCAGCTGTGATGCAGGGAGGGAAGCAGGCTCATGCCACCCTGCAGTTAGAAGGGAGGAGATTCTTCCCATCGCTCTGTTTCCACATCCGGAGACACCTACCAGGTACTCCCCCTGCCTCTGTCGCTCCAGATTGACAGACCTCGCACCCTAGTCTTCTGCTGGTCTGGTTCAATACAGCATAGTCCTTGCCTAAACAATAACAGAGACCCGACTCTGCTGTCCTAATGCATAATGGGGGAGGGAGGAATCACAGGACCACTAGGCAGGAGCCTCCTTTATACATTCAGACCTGATCCTGTTTATACTCTGCCCTGAATCCCCCAGTCCTCTGGGTCCTGGGCCCTACTGTAAATACCCCAGACTTCTGTCCTGAATCATCCTTAAGGGGTCCTTGAAGCCCTGAGCCATGTGACACACATTCCCAGCCAGCCCCTAGCTCTTACTAGATGCCACTTATCTGGAAAAATCTCCCCCTCACTGCAGCCCAGTTTCCCCTTTGTTCTGTAAAGCCCAGTGACAGAGCCACCTTCCGGGTGACACTTCCATCTCATACTGGCTTTTATACTTAACCTCTGTTAAGTATCCTCGTCTGAGCCGAGGTTACTACTGCCGGGATGAGATGTCCACGAATGACCGAGACCAAAGGGTTCATTCGGCTCACACTTGCACATCTGTAGCCCATCACTGAAGGAAGCTAGGACAGGAAGTCAAACAGGGCAGGGACCTGGAGGCCATGGCGGGGGTGGGGGTGGGAGGTGGGGGGTGGGGGTTCTGCTTACTGGCTTGCTCCTTCTGACTTGTTCAGTCTGCTTTCTTATAGAACCCAGGACCACCAGGCCAGAGATAATACCACCCACAACGGTCTGGGCCCTCTCCCGTCAATCACTAATTAAGAAAATGCCTTACATGTTTGCCCGCAGCCTGATCTTATGGGGGCGTTTTCTCAATTGAAGCTCCTTCCTCTCAGATGACTTTGGTGAAGTTGACATAAAACTGGCCAGCATGTCTTCTACGCCTTTACAATTACATTAAATTGTTTCTGCATGATTCTCACTAAGTCATTTCTTTTTTTTTCATCTTGAATCTCTCGGTTATTCATGGTGACTCTGGCAAAGGGGAGGGGCCCGGTCCTACCTAAACTGAGCCAGGTGTGTGGACCCTGGTTAAGATCTCCTGGTGTCGTGCATTACAGTAGGGAGGCTATGGCTAACAATAACACTGGTGTGTGTTTCTTTAAAGATGCATTCGTTATTTTATGTGTCCAAGCATTTGCTGCATGAGTGGCTGTGCACTGTGTGTGCAGTACCCTGAGAGGCCAGAAGAGGGCACCAGATTCTCCTGGAAACGGAGTTACAGATGGTCGGGGAGCCGCCATGTGAGTGCCAGGCACTGAATGCAGGTTCTTAATCACTGAACATCCACTGTTCATGTGTATTTTATTAGCACCAAGTTCTACCTGACTAAGTCAGCCAGCCAGCTCCTCATGTGTGTTTTTAATGGCTCTAAGAGAGGATCTCGAACATTCCTACTGCCAAAAAAAAAAAAAAAAGAAAGAAAAGAAAAAGAGACAAATATTTGAAGTGATGTATATGCCAATGACCCTGATCTGATCTTTATGCAATGCATGTGCATATCAAAACATCACAGAACATTTCATCCTCTGTATCACGTGCTGATTAAAAATGGCATTAAGTCGGGAGTGGCATCACCTGTCTGAAAACCCAGGACTCAGGAGGCATATAATAATTAAACTGGAAATTCTGAAATTCCGACAAGTTGTGGCTGTAGCAGAAATGGCTATTTTTGCCTGCGAGACTCGAGCCAGTATCTATCACTTTCCCCCTTGATGCCATTCTAGCAGGCGGGGCTGAAGGCTGAGAAAAATGTGTCAAAGGAACTAAGTACAGCATCACACCCTCCCAAGTGCCCTGCAGACCTGCCTGGCTCCTGCTGAGCTAGAAGTCTGCCTTCCCGGGGCTGGAGGCACACAGCAGGTACACACTAAGTAGACCACATTGAGAAACACACCCAGCTCACCTCTCAAGACTGGCAGGTCAGCCCCCCAGGAGCCACGGAACCCCTTCCCACCCTTACCCCTACCCTCACTCCCTGCACTTCGACTGCCATCTGCCTCCCCAAGATGATCTCAGCCTAAAAGGCGCTTGATGTTT
The DNA here is from genome assembly GCF_011064425.1 of Rattus rattus. Classification (NCBI taxonomy): domain Eukaryota; kingdom Metazoa; phylum Chordata; class Mammalia; order Rodentia; family Muridae; genus Rattus; species Rattus rattus. The sequence continues at coordinate 164,155,976 of NC_046155.1, forward strand.
CTATGACTTTCTATAAACGATAGAAATGTTCTCTTCCCAGCTGCTCTGCTCATCCCCAACCCCATCCTGAGCCCCCAAACATCCCTTCTCCTGATGCTTGAGCGCCTGTCCTACTGCAGTCACCATGGCCCCCGAGCGCTGCCCACACCATTTGTTGCTGCTTCTCTAGCTCCCACCATTTACAAACGGGTCCCGAGGTCGGTAATGTTCTCCGTGCTCTCCCTCAGGGGAGGACTGTGCTGTAGAGGCAATGAACGCACGCAGGCCAGCTCAGGGGGCACCAACTCAGATGTTCCCAAGGATGCAAAGAACATTCTAGAAACCAGCCTCAGCATTCTCCCCAGAGTATGTATGTGTATACACACATACATGCACATATGCACTACACATGCACATGCACATGCAATGCACATTCAATATACATACAATAAACAGACACAGACATAGATATAGGAAAGATACCATTTGCATGTGTTTTGCCAAAATCTTGGCAAGGGCGTAGGTGTAAGGACCAGAAATACTGTATGAGAGACAAGGTAACTTGCTTCCATGCCTGATAATGAGGTTGTTTAACTACTCTGTTAGCAGCAGCTGTTTTTTCAATATGGGGGGGGGACCACACTTGCACCCTCTTTTCCACCAGTGAAGAATCACTCTTCCTTCAATGTTTCCTTTTGACGGAGAAGCTAGAGAAACGCCACTGTGCAGGAGAACATCGCAGTGCCCTGTTCAGGAGAAAGGGAAGAAAATACTCCTTACAGGCACATCTGTATCTGTGACAGGATTTCTAGTCTGAGCAAGCTGGAGAAAAAAAAATTTTTTTAACTACTTGAAATTTTAAATGATTTTTAAAAAAATGTATGTGTATGTATCTGTCTGCATGAGCCTATCTGTGTGCCATACCTGCAGCGTCCAGTAGAGGGCACTGTATCCCCCTTGAAGCTGAAGTTACAGGCAGTTCTGAGCCGCCTGGGAACTAAATTTAAGTCCTCTAGAAAAGCAGCAAATGCTGTTATCAACTGCCCAGACTCCTGGTTTTTCTTTTAAATTCAGCGTACGGGTGGAGCTGGATGGTGCTGTGCGCATGCGTGTACAGGCCAGAGGCCCACAACAATCAGATCACCCTGGAGGTAGAGTCAGGCCACTGTGAGCTGCCTGACGTGGGTGCTGGGAACTGAACTGAGGGCCTCTGGGAAAGCAGCATGCACTGTACCCCTGAACCAGCTCTTACTTAGTTTTCCTTACATACACACGCTAAACTAGAACTTCAGCCTCAACGAAGGAAGGTATCTCATCCAGGTGAAGTAGTGCATGCCTACCTTAACACTCCAGAGGCCGAGGCAGGGGGATGACAAAGTCAAGGTCAGCCTGGGCTGTATAATGGAAAGGAGGACATCCTCGGCTTCACAGTGAGACATTTGGGGTGAGGGTGGGGGTGGGGGATGGTGTCTAGATTGAAACTATCGGATACCTTTGCTTTCTTTATGACCAGCTGGACCCTCGAAGGATCTGACTAGCCTAACAAATGCCATCCTGAGGCCTCACTTCTTCAAGTGTCCCCTTCTGAAAAGCACTTCTTGTTTGAGTTTTAGAATTTTTTTTTAAATTTTAATTTTTGAGACAGGGTCTCTCCCTATGTAGCCCTGGCTCTACTGGTACTCACTTTGTTGACCAGGTTGGCCTCAAACTCACAGAAACCCACCTGCCTCTGCCTCCCCAGCGCTGGGATTACACATGTGTGCTACCCCTACCTTCCACCCCCTACACACACACACACACCACACACACACACACACACACACACACACACACACACACAATGTGCTAGTGAACAGCACACCACTGGATCAGTTTCCAGCAGCTTCCGTACCACTGCAGGCACCCTCTCTGCGCAGGTGAAGGGCGTGGGCACGCCGAGAGGAGACACACATTCCAGGCCGTTTTCCCAAACACCAACAAGAAGGGAATTAGAAAGAGCATGTAAGTACCACACGCATGCCAGCCTCTGCTATTGATCACATGTAATTTACATCTTACAAAGATGTGAATTCTTGCGTTCTCACTCCGCAAGGAAAATCTCAATGATTTATTCATTTCAAATGAAAAATAGAAGGGAGATGAGAAGAATGAGTTCACAGACGGCCTCGTTCTCGGGGCACTGGTGCGAGGCTCCCTCGCTCACTGCCCGGAGGCCTCAGTGTTCAAGTCCCTCTAATTAACAAGGTGAATCAGGCGGCAGCTCTCTAATTAGTGAGCAAGACAAGCCGGCGGAAGCAGGCAGGCAGAGTGCGGTGCTCTGCACTGGCCAACAAAGAGCCCACTCCAAGTGGGGGGGGAGGTTGTGGATATCATCTAAATAACTATAAAAAACGAAGGTGTTTGGAGGGGGGGAGGCTACCTCACTTTTGTTCTCCAAGTTCGCGGGGAATGTCTCACGAATTCTCCACATAACGACTGCTTGCTGACTGAGGTTAGCCTCTGCTGTTTGTGCGATCGATCTTTCAGGGTGCACGGTCCCACCACACGGGCATCCAAAAGAAACTATCATAGAGCTGGGGAACGCAGCTCGGCATTCAAGTACTTGCCTAGCACACAGAGTCCCGAGTGTAGTTCCCAGCACGACATAAACCAGGGCATGGGGCATGCACCTGAAATCCCAGCACTTGGGAGCTGCGGGCAGGAGGGTGGGAAGTCCTAGACAGTGAGTCCTGTTCGAGGTTAGCCTGGGCTATGTGAGACGGGAAGCCCTCTAGCATGCAGTCATCATGTTAAACTGAAGCTTCGTGGGATTAGTAACTGCCCATTTCCTCCTTGTCCCTGACCCCCCAAATCACCATCCTGCTCTGTGATTTCATGAAGTTGGCTGCTTCGTGGAAGCAAATTCATGCCCCGTATGAGTTTGGTCTTGAAGGAAAAAAAAATCAATACCTCAAGTGACTTATGGTAGAGTTGTATATATTTCACTTTAAGAAACATTTGTCCTATTTTCTAGTTAGTATTCCTCTCTTTCTTTCTCATCCCACCTTTTTAAAGATTTATTATTTCATGTGTATGGATGTTGTCTGAGTGTGTGTGTGTGTGTGTGTGTGTGTGTGTGTGTGTGTGTGTGTGTGTGTACACACGTCTGGTGCCCATGGAGGTCAGAGGAGGGAGCGAGGTCCCCTAGAACTAGAGTTACAGATGGTTGAGAGCCACAGTGAGGAAACTCCAGTCCTTTTCAAGAACAGTGAATGCAGTTAACCGCTGAGCCATCAACCCAGCTCCCTCCCTCTCTAATGAGACAGAATCTGTCACACAGGCTGGCCTCAGACTTACTCTGTAGTCCAGGCTAGCCTGATATTCCAAATCCTTCTGCCTCAGCCTCGAGCATTCTGAGATTACAGGTATGAGCTACCCCATCTGGCCTTACTCTGCATTTTCCCCGAAACTAGGCATGTGCGGAGTGAGCCCTTCTTTGATGACTCAGCTCAGTGGCATCTGGTCCCATAGGAATCATCACAAGGAGCCACAGGGGAACCAGTGCAAATGCTTAGCCCCCAAAGAGGGGCTGCACATGGGGTCCCTGGACCACATCTGGGTACCAGCCTGGCTCAATATGAGCTGGACTCCGGCTAGAAATGTCCCTGACTTTCTAGCTTTGCATTTGCATTCACATGCGGCTGCTTATTTGCAAGCTAGAGGTTTCCCTCCCTCAGTCTTTCTGAGCGAGTTCATCCACGGAGGTATCCCCAGGACAACCACCGAGTCTCCTGCTTCTTGGGTATGACCTCCTGGGACCAGAGCACAGCTGTATGGGAGGAGTCCTGGAAGGTGCAGGCAAGGCTGTTCCCCTGATAAATGACAGCAGCTGGAACCTTAACCAAGGACTATGAATGGCCGATGTATCCTTTGTGACCCAGCAACCTTTAATGCAGCGCCAAAGGCATTTTCTTCTAGTAATGAGGATCCCTTGGTAGGTAGATGCCAGGAACCATCTTGTGGATGAAGAACAAAGACTCAGATTCAGGGCTGGAGAGATGGCTCAGAGGTTAAGAGCACTGACTGCTCTTCCAGAGGTCCTGAGTTCAAATCCCAGCAACCACATGGTGGCTCACAACCATCTGTAATGAGATCTGATGCCCTCTTCTCGTGTGTCTGAAGACAGCAACAATGTACTTATATATAATAAATAAACAAATCTTAAAAAAAAAAAAAAGACTCAGATTCAGATACAACTACAACAACAAGGGCAGTCTCAATGCCAAACACCACATGGTATCTCTTCAGAGCGAGCACTGACATCGCTACCGTCCTATAGGCTGGGGAACTAGCTACCAGAATTCTTGAAAATCTGCTTAGGGCCTCTCACCTAGGAAATAGACTTGTACTCTGGCTTTCTAACCTAACCTACACTTTCGCTGATCCTCTCCTTTAAGACTCCTGTTTTCCGAGTTTCTTTTGTTACATCTTATTGTTGTAACAAAATGCCTGACTGAACAACTAGAGGGAAGGAGGGGCTCCCAGTCAAAGGGGATACAGTTTATCATGGCGGGTAGGCACTGCAGCCACAGTGGGAAGCAGCTGGTCACGCTGCATCTGCCTTCAAGAGGCAGAGACAGGCAGAGATGAGACAGACAGAGAAAAAGAAATAGAGACAGAGAGGGAGAGAAAGAGAGAGAGAGAGGCTGACATTTTGCTTTTCTCATTTCCCCCTCTTTACTCAGTCCTGGATTCCATTCACCCACATTCAGGCTGGGTTTTCTCCCACTTGGTTAAATCTCTCTGGAATGGCTCAGGGGTTAAGAGCACTGACTGCTCTTCCAGAGATCCAGAGTTCAATTCCCAGCAACCACATGGTGACTCACAGCCATCTGTAATGGGATCTGATGCCCTCTTCTGGTGTGTCTGAAGACAGCTACAGTGTACTTATATACATAAAATAAATAAATCTTTTAAGAAAAACTCTCTGGGGGCTGGAGCAATGGCTCAGTGGTTAAGAGCATTGACTGCTCTTCCGGAGGTCCTGAGTTCAATTCCTAGCAACCACATGGTGGCTCACCACCATCTCTAATGGGATCCGATGCCCTCTTCTGGTGTGTCTGAAGACAGCTACAGTGTACTCATATACATAAAATAAATAAATCTTAAAAAAAAAAAAAGAAAAAGAAAAAGAAAAACTCTCTGGAAATGCCCTGTAGAGAGCTAGAGGTGTGTCGCCTAATTGATTTTAAATCTAATCAAGTTTGCATGGAAATTAACCACCACACAGACTAAAAGATGTCACTGTACAAAGCTCACGCGTGGCCTTTCTGTTAGTTTGAAAGTTGAAGCTCGTGCACGGAAGGTTATAGCCCAATCCAGCGGGTCGGAGCATGGAAAGACCCAGTCGGATCGCAAGGGCTCTGAGGCAATCAATTAACCCCCGACAGATTCATAATTTGATAACATTATTGGAGGAGGTGGGAAGTGGACCTGTTGGGAGGATGCATCGTGTGCTCTTTTCTGATTCTGTGTTTTCTGGCTGCCTCGAGGTGAGCGACGTTCTTCCCCCATGCCCTTCCAACATCATGCTCTGCTTCGTTGCAGGCGCACAACAACGGAGCCAGAAGACGGTGGTTCGGAATTCTCCAGCCGTGAGCCAAAGTAAATTCTTTCTCTTTTAAATTGTTTTGCTCAGGCCTTGCATGGTGATGGAGAGCCAACATGCCTTCTCAGCCCTCGGCAGCAGACTCTAGGGAGCAACTGAGCAATTCTTTGCAATGAATTCTCATCTTACCTCTCCAGAGAGAAATAAGCGTGTGGGGGCTAGAGGTGCGTGGGCCCTTTATCAGGCAGGCTTGCCTCTGTCCCGGTTACTCACCCTGTAACACATGGTTTCACATAGAAGGGGCAGAGATCTGAGGAGCCACCGAGGAGGATGCTGGTCCAAGGAAGCCACTTGGCAAGCCGCTCTGCTGGCCCCAGCCTCCACTGTCCACAGAAACTTCTAGGCTGAATTTTTCCAGGAGTATTCTCTACACGCACGCAGCTCAGGGGGAATCGCAACCGCTGAGGTAAGCAGAGGGAGAGGTGGGACTTTCAAGAGGGGCCTGGGTTCCAGGGACTCTGCCATTGGAAGTGAGTTGATACCGTTATTGTGGGAGTTGGTTTATCGTGAGAGTGGGCTTAAGTTTTTCCCCTGCTTGGACCCTCTCTCTGACTCGTGTGCTATGACGTGGCAAGGGATCCCTTAGCAGATAACCAACACATGCTTGTACTGCACTCTTGAACTTCCAGGCTCCCAGAGCCATGGCTACACAGACTTCGTTCTTTACAAATTACCTACAGCCTGGCGTTCTGCAACAGCAACAGAAGGACCAAGAGAGTGGTTTTGTGAAGTGTTGGATGCCAGAGAGCTCCTCGGCACAGGAGGGTAGCCAGTAATTAGACTCAAAGACTCTCTTTCATCTGCGTGCATCTGAGGTTGACAGAAAAGCCGCCACTGATTTGGGTTTCTTTCGTAATTTTTATTCCTTATGCCTTTGGACACATCTTGCCCCCTTTCCCATGGTCTCTGCATTCTGAGTCCACAGAATAAGACAAAACTGTTAGCGTCATTGAGTTAATTTTGGAATTAATGCTAATAAAACGCGAGGCAGGAAAAGGAAGCATGTCAAATTATGAAGCACCCGGAAAATGGAGCGATGGCCCACGGGTCAAGAGCACTTCCTGCTCTCGCAGAGGACCAGATCTGTTCCTAGCACAGGTTTAAGGTGATCCAGAGCTGCCTGTAACTCCAGCTCCAGAGGGTCTGACGCCCCCTTCTGGCTTCTGTGTGCACTGCACTCATGTGCAACGCCTCACACAGGCACACTTGTATACACACATAACTAATAAGATCACTCTTTTAAAAACACCTAGTTAAAAATGCCCTAACTTTCTTACTAGAAAATTAGGACATGATTATAATTATAATTTCTAAAGGAACAGTTTTTGTGGCGATGTGCAGCACACTGAAGTAAACAGAGTTAAATTTATTTATGCTTGGGGCAAAATGGTAAACATCCATTTAAGTAAATTATAATTTGTCTTTAGGAGTATCTTTTGGTGCTGGTATCTTGTACACATACTTTGAGATGCTTATTTTATTCAAAAAGGCCTTTAAAGTAGTTTTTGAGCATTTTATTTATTATTATTTTCACACGTATGAGGGGAGTTGTCTGCTTGTATGTCTGTGTGCACCCATGTGTGTGCAGTGCCCACAGAGGCCAGAAGAGGGCGTCAGACCCCCAGGACTGAGTTACAGATAGTTGTGGTCCAGTATGTAGATGCTGGGTCCTCTGAAAGAGCAATCAGTGCTCTTAACCATTGAGCCATCTTTCCCTCTACCACCCCAGGAAAAACTTTTAGAAACAAGCCCTTGTCAAAACGTATCCAGTCTGCAATTCATTTGTCCTTGCTAATAAAAACGTTTTCATGGCCAGAAGTTACCGAGACCTACACCAGCTTTGCCCAAAGATAGGTTTTACTTTCAGGATCCTTCTTTATCAGCAGTGTTGGGAAGCAGGTCAAATCAAAACTAATAGGTTTGACTCACAGTGCCCAGGGTGCATTTGTTTCCTGGGTGGTGTGTTAGGGCTCCCTAAAGGAACAGAATGGACAGAGTGAATAGGTTTAAAAGGAGATTCATTAGACTGCCTTGCACAGTATGGTCTGGGGGGTCCAACACTGGCCTTCTCACCCTGAGAGGCTTCGGACACTACAGATGCTCAGTCCACAGGGTTACATCCCTCAGCAGTTCCGATCCAGTGCTGAAGGCCTGGGGGAGCTCTGGAGAGACACTGCTCCTCACTCCACATCGGAAACCCAAAGGACCTGGGTTCCCATGCCAGTGAAGAAATGTAGCACCGACCGCGGCAGCAACAGAGAAGGTGGAGTTGCTGGTAAGTGTGAAGGCGAACAGGCAAGAGTAAAGCTGCCCGATCCTTCTGCCACCTCATTTTACTAGGCTGGCAATGGAAGGTGCCCCATCCCCCACCCCCCATTTAGGATGAGTCCTCTCACATCAAATAACCTGGTCCAGAAGAATCCCTGGTCAAGCATCCCTCACAGGTGTGCCCCAGGGCTTGCCTTGTAGTCGACTGAGATTGACCAATACGAGTGGGCACTGTATCGGTTTGAATCTAAAGCACCTCCCATCGGCGTTTGAACACTTGAGCCACAGCTTTGGGAGACTTCAGACCTTAGAGGTGTGGATCCCTGGGGACAAAATGTGGAGGTTGTAATTGATTCTACTTCTGGTCTAGTTCTCTCAGCGTCCTGGTCAGTCCCTGTGCTGTGACCAGCTGGCATACACCTCATCACCATGGAGCAAGACACCTCCACTGCGGTGTCTTCCCTACCTCATGATAGGTTTACCAAAGTAAACATCTCACCCCATAAGTTGCTTCTGTCTGAAATCTTATCAGGGCAATGAAAGAAGAAGAAGAAGAAAGAAGAAAGAAGAAGGAGAAGGAGAAGGAGAAGGAGAAGGAGAAGGAAGAAGGAGGAGGAGGAGGAGGAGGAGGATGAGGAAGAGGAGGAGGAGGAGGAGGCAGCAGCCCTGAAATTGGAGTTATAGATAGTTAGATGCCTGTAGTGGGTGCTGGGAACTGAGCTCAGGTCCTCTTCAAGAGCACCACATCCTCTTAATCACTGAGCCACCTCTCTAACCCCTTAATACAGATATTTTAAAATTTTGAAATTTATGGTTTCGCCAATTGGAGACTAGAAGTCCAAGATCCAGGCTGAAAAGGGTTGTTTCATTCTGAGAGAGCCAGATAGAACCTCTTTTGTTTCTCTCTTGGGCTCTGATGACCTTTGGCAATCCTCGTCTTACTCCAAGATCAGACTGCCAAACATTTCTCTATTAAAATAAAGCAAGTCGTGGAGGGCACATCTATAACCCTCGCACTTGGGAGACTGGCAGAAAGATTATAAGTTTGCCCATTCTCTCTCTCTCTCTCTCTCTCTCTCTCTCTCTCCCTTCCCCTCTCCCTCCCCTTCCCCTCCCCCTCTCCCTCTCCCTCTCTCTGTCCATTTGAGGATCAGGATGTAGCTCTCTCCAGCACCATGTCTGCCCGTGGCCATGCTCCCCACCATGATGATAATGGACTAAACCTTTGAAACTATAAACCAACCCCGATTAAATGTTTTTTGTTTTTTGTTTTTTGTTTTTTGTTTTTGTAAGAGTCTCTGTGGTCATGGTATCTCTTTACTGCAATAGTAACCTTAACTAAGACTGTAAGTAAGTATTATGACCAGAATCAAGCTCCAAGTTAAATTGATGTTAATTTTAAATTGATGTTAGAAATAAGGAGATGTGGCAGGCATGATGGTGCACAGCTTTAATCCCAGCACTCAGGAGAAAGGCAAAGGCAGATGGATCTCTATGAGTTCAAGGCCAGCCTGGTTACACAGTGAGTTCCAGGATGGCCAGGACTATGTAGTGATGAGACCTTGTCTCTAAATATGTATGTATGTATGTACATACATAAATACACACACACGGGCACGCGCGCACACACACACACACACACACACACACACACACGAATAGATAAGTGAAGAGCAAAGCTAGAGATGTCTCAGCGGGCTGCTCTTCCAGAGGACCCAAGTTCAATTCCCAGCACCTGGAACATGGCAACTCATGGTCATCTGTAACTCCAGTTCCAGAGCATATGATGCCCCTCTTCTGGCCTCCTTGGGTACCAGGCATGCAAGTGGAACACAGACATACATGGTGGAAAAGCACTCATACGAATAAAACAAAAATAAACAAATCTTTAAAAATAAGAGATCGGGGTTGGGGATTTAGCTCAGTGGTAGAGCGCTTGCCTAGGAAGCGCAAGGCCCTGGGTTCGGTCCCCAGCTCCGAAAAAAAAGAAAAAAAAAAAAAGAGATCAAGGCCTCAGAAACAACTAACTGGATGCTCCCTTCCTGTGTATGTGTGTTCCCTTAACTCCATCCTGTCTGAGGCTGCTGAGAGGACACACCTGTCCGAGCCCTCGTGGACTTTCTGAATGGAGTTACCAGCCGATTCCACCTCTGAGCTCAGGATCGTTTCTAGTGCTGGCATGTGCTTGTCTAACACCTTGGCAGGAAGTCAGAGGACCTTGCAGGAGAAGCTGTTTCCCGTTGATACTGGAGAATCGTAGTAGGTTTTCATGAGGTTTACCACGGGGATAGACACCTTGTCAAAACAGGTATGCTACGACGTTCAAAAAGTAAAGAGTATCTTAAAGCAGAACTCGGGCTGGAGAGATGGCTCAGTGGTTAAGAGCACTGACTGCTCTTCCAGAGGTCCTGAGTTCAAATCCCAGCAACCACATGGTGGCTCACAGCCATGTGTAATGGGATCTGATGCCCTCTTCTGGTGTCACTCTGAAGAGAGTGACAGTGTACTCATATACATAAGTAAATCTTTTTTTTTTTTTTAAAGCAGATCTCATGAACCTTTAGTGCATCTAAAGGTTTTATCGACTAAGGCAAACATATTGGTACACAGCTGTAATTCTGTCACTGGGGAGGCTGGGGCAGGAGGACTTGTGTGCTCCAGGACAGCCTGAGCTAGAGGGGGAGGAGGAAAGGAGGGTTATAAAAGACAGTAGCAAAGGGGGCAAGGGAAGAGAAGCGAAAAACCAGGGAAGAGGGATAAATTTGTCTTTAAATTTTTTGAGCCTGTTTTATTTATTTATGACACAACGGTAATCCTGTACTCAGCAGGCTGAGGCAGGAGGATCATGAATCCAAGGTCAGCAAACTGGCCCCAAGACAGAGATTCTTCAGTCCCATTTGAATGTCAAACGCCTTGACTGAGAGAAAGCTGGAGCCAAAGAAGAAGAGCAGACACAAGGATCAGGACAGAGAATGTGCAGCAACCTAGGAGGCCTGCGAAAGGACCCTCTGAGAGGCTCAGGGGCTGAGGGCAGGGCTTCATCTGGTCTAGAGCTGAGAGACAGCTTCCCTGCCGTTAGCCCTCTCAAGTCAACAAACGCCCCAGTCACTCTCAAGTCCAGTCTGACGGTCTGCAAAATGGCGTAAATCACAGTGCTGTATGTAAGGGCTTTGGTTTTGGATTCAGGCTCTCACTGTGTAGCCCATGGTGGCCTTGGATTTCTGCCTCGACCTCCAGAGTGCTAGGATTAAGGGTACGCACCCCTTTAGCTGGGGCCAATAAGCAACATTTGTTTGTTTCGTCATTCTGTATACTAAACCTAGAGCTTTGGGTAAACCAGGCAAGCATTCTATCTCAGAGCTGCATCCCCAGCCAAGTGCCTCCCACAGAAAATTCAACGAAGCCAACATGGAAGCTGACACCTTTAGTCCCAGCACTGGGAGGCAGAGACAGGCGGATCTCCGTGAGCTTGGGGCCAGCCTGGCCTACAGGGTGAGACCCTGTCTCTAGAACGTACTAAATAAAATAACGGAAGCGAGATTCTCCCCACCCCCTCCGCCACATCTTTAGCATCTAAAGGACCGGTATCACCCTTGGACCCACAAAACAGAGTTCTCAGCACAAAGGAGACTGATTCACCCCAGAGGGACCGAGGGCAGGAATAAGAGACAAAGACAGGAGAGAGGAGGGGGAGGGGGAGGGGGAGGGGGAGGGAGGCACAGAGGATGCCTCTGGTTAGAGGGGAAGCAAACGTGGCCCATAGGAAAACGAGGGTTTATAAAGGTGAAAGAGGAAACCCCCCGTGTTAGGATGAGGTGTTTGATTTCATTGGGCATGGTTAGTTCGGTGAGCCAAAGGGGGCTTTGGATTGCTGGACTTCAATACTCTGATCGCCGGACCTTGGTGGTCAGCCTCGGGAGGAGGAAATGGACAAAGAAAGACGTTGGCGGCAAGCTTTAGTTAATGTAATTTCCTGTTTTATTTTTAGCAAGGCAGAGGGAATGGAGGAGAAGGGCAAGGCCTGCTGGAGTAACATGCTCCTGTGAGCTGGGGTCCTTTCCTTATCTCCATGGTACAATGTAATGTTTAAATTCATTAGCCGCCGTTAGGCTTTTCTTTACTTAAAGATTTATTTCTTTTATTTATATGAGTACACTGTACGCTGTCTTCAGACACACCAGAAGGCGGCATCAGATCCCATTACAGATGGTTGTGAGCCACCGTGGGGTTACTGGGATTTGAACTCAGGACCTCTGGAAGCCATCCCTCCAGTCCATCATTAGATTTTTTTTCATCAGCTGGGAGAAGATGACTTAAAGAAAGAGAGATCACTAGCTGTACGTAGAAATCTCACTCCATGTTTTGGATGGCTCTCTGTCATTTGTCCGTTATTTTTGTTATGAGACAGGGTTTTTCTGTGTAGCCCTGGTTGTCCTGAAACTCACTCTGTAGACCAGGCTGGCCTCAGAACTCAGAAGATCCACCTTCCTCTGTCCACCGAGTGCTGGAATTAAAGGCGTGTGCCACCACTGCCCCCGGCTGCTTTTAAGGCAGAGCCTTTGAGCAGGAAGAGTGTGGAGGACTATGGCTCACGATGACAGCCAGGAAACAGGGACAGGGAAGGGACGGGGACACCTTCCTGGGGCGAATTCTTTTGGCTTTCTTCCTCTAGGACCCACCTTTCAATAACTCCATCGTACCAGGCCACCACGATGGGAATCAACCTACCAAAATGAAGTCAGAGCCCTCGGGATCCAATCGACCCACTGTTGAAGTCAGAGCCCTTGGGATCCAATCACTTCCCCAAGCCCCCAGTACACAACCTGTGAGGTCACTTCCTGTTCACTCAGGCATCCATCAGCAGCTGCACGGAAGATGCACTGGAACTATGTGTAAACGCCCAAGGCAGCCGCCCGAGGCTGAGCTCAGCGCTCTGGCCTTGGGGTCTGAGTCACAAACTGAAGGGAGCTTGTTTCTGAGGGAGCTTTGAAAACCTTCACTGTCTTCCTTTCCTCTCCCGCTCATTGCATTCTCCACTGTTTCTAATTTTATTTTGGGGTGTGTGTGTGTGCACGCACACACATATGTAAGTACAGAGACCAAAAGAGGGCATTAGACAAAAGGTGGTTGAGACCCACACAATGCTGGGAGTGGAGATCCTATGCAAGAGCAGCATGTTTTGTTGGTTTGTTATAATTGTTGTTGTTATTGTTTGTTTCAGTTTTGTTGTTGTTGTTCTTTGGATAGGGAGATGGCTCATCAGAAAAAGGTGCTTGCCGCCATGCTTGATGACTTGACTTTGATCCCTGGCCCCACAGGGTAGGAGAGAATTGACTCCCACATGTGTACTGTGGCACACATGTGTGCATGCACCCACATCCACATAAGTAAATGGGTTTGCTATTGTGTCTCCTAGTTATATCAGAAACTACACCCGGAAAGCCTCAGCAACGTGACTGCCTAAACATGAGCTGTATAAGGAAGCCACCGACGAACAAGCCAAACTGGACAAGGAAAAGCCCGTGGGGCCTCAACCCTTCACACAGAACAATAGGCCACTGAGGAACGCTGAGAGGGGAGAGGTGGTCTTCTGGTGAGGGCTTTGTGTGCTTTGCAAGTTTTCCTCTTAACCCAGGCAGCTCCCAAATAATTGTGACCAAATTATTACACCTATTTATCAAGCTTTAAGGGCACAATAACTGAGCAGTATTAATCTACTTTAATCCTCTAAACTAGTTTAGCTACCTCCCAGCCAGAATCCCAATGATAGTTGCATTTCTGTACTGAGCTGGCTCTCCGGGCTCCAGGTGTTTCCTAATGGTGTCTCCTAGATCCTTTTCCCCTTCCTCCCTTCCTCTCTCTGTCTCTCCCTCCTACTCTGGGAGGAAGTTCAGCCCTATTCTCTCCCCTGCTCAGTCATTGGCTGATCAGCTAGCTTTGTTGACCACTCAAAGAATGATTGGGAAGCACTGAGATTCTCAGAATGAAGATCGCAACTGGAGAAGAGGGCATGGAAATCAGCATTTGAACAATACAAGGATGATCTTTACACAGTGCACACAATAATATTATGCCTACATCCTCTTCAGGGAAGAGCACAGCAAGTGGCTGTCAGATGGCCAAGGCAGTCATACATACATACATACATACATACAAGTAACATGATACAAACTCAACAGGCTATATTTAGGAATGCGTATGTCTGTATAAATACACATATGCATTCAATCACCACTGATGTAAAAGGAGGCCATGAATTTGAAGGAGAGTGGAGAGGGGCATATGGAAGGGTCTGGAGGGAGGGTGTGGAAAGGGAAAATGTTTTAATCAAAATATAATCTCAAAAAATAAACAAAAATTTAATTTAATTAAAAAACAATGCCAAGTGTGGTGGTTTTAACGAGAATGGCCCCATAGGTTTATATATTTGAATACTTGGTCCCCAGTTGGAACCCTTTGAGAAGGATTAGGAGGTATTGTAGTCTTAGATCTTTCAAAACGTACTTTAATTATGGTTCTTTAATGCTTCGACCTCCCTTCTAGCCCAACACCCACCAGAGGTAAGGGGAAAAAGGTTGATAGGAAATGGGGCATGTGGACCTGTTAGAATTAGCCCTTTGGGATGATTCCAGACTCCATTGTCAGCAGTCCACCACCAAAACACCAAACACAAATTGGCAGCAGCTCGATCCAGAAGAAACTGGGAGGCTCAGCCAATCCACCCAAGTCGGCAGAAGCAGCCGGGACACCAAAAGTTCTTTGGTGCCTTTCTCTCCATGAAGTCATGAAAAGCAAAGCCCAATGAAGAAAGCAGGGCAAACCAATGCCAGGGCGTGGTCAGTAAAAACCAGCAAGGTGAACCAACACCGTCTGTTGGGTTACACTTACACTCTTTCCAAACGTCACATGTCCTCTCACGTGTCTGCAACAGTGAAACTTCACACGCCCCTTCACCAGGCAGCTTCCAGAAAAACACCACATGTCTCTTCTCAGCAAAACATTCTCCCACGTGTCTGCTTCAGCAAAACACCCTCTCGTTAGACAGTTTCCAGAGAAACATCACATGACACAACTGAGTCTCCAAAGAAACCAGAAATTCCCACTTCAAGGTATGGTCTCATTGAAAGGAGGTGTGACACTGGAGGTAGGCTTTGGACTTTCAAAACTCTTTCGCCCCCCCCCCCACCGCCTTATGGTTGTGTCTCAGGATAGGAGCTCTCGGATACTGCCCTAGTGCCCAGTGTCATACCTGGTCCCATGGTCCCTGCCATGGGATAGGTAACTAGCCCTCTGGAACAGAAAGCCCCAAATAAACCTTTCCCTCTCTAAATTGCCTTGGTCATGGTGTTTTGTCATAGCAATAGAAAAGTAACTCAGACAACAAGGTGAGACATATATTTCTTTCACAATTATTCCCCTTTCAAAATGAAAGGAAAAGCAAAGAAGTGCAATTAATGTTCATGCAAGAAGATAGGAAAGAGCGAAAGACTTTAACACCAGCTACCTGGGAAGGAAAGAGTAGAAGGCTTCGTGACTGAATAGAAAGCAGACCCCGTTTTCAAAAGCAATAAGCAATTAGATAAGTTTAAATTATTATTGGCTTTGCCAAATGTAAACGCAACTTGTCGTGGGACTTGCTTTATTCATAGAAGTTAAATAATAGTCAGCAAAGGCTTAGTCGGTACAGTAGTGTCTTAGTCACTGTTCCATTGCTGTGAAGAGACGCCATGACCACAGCAACTTATAAAAGAAAGCCCTTAATGGTAGGCTTGCCTACAGTTTCAGGGGGTCAGTCAGCTATCACCATGGGGGCGGGGCCATGGCAGCAGATAAGCAGGCATGACACTGGAGCAGTAGCAGAGAGTTATATCCTGATGTATACGCTGGAGGCGGGGAGGGGGGGGAGAGAGAGAGAGAGAGAGAGAGAGAGAGAGAGAGAGAGAGAGAGAGAGAGAGAATAATAATTGGGAACGGGGGCGTGGGCTTTAGAAATGTCACAGCCCAGCCTCAATGATACACCTCTTCCAATAAGGCCACACCTCCGAGTCCTTCCTAAACAGTTCCACCAACTGTTTGGTGTCCAAACATACAAGTTTATGAGAGCCATTCTCATTCAAACCACCACAGAGAGCAATAAAGTTTTAAGGTTCTACATTTTACCCTTTTTTTTTCTGGAGGGAGATAAAAGTACTAATTAATATCACAATGATAAAAGTTAGCTATTATATGATGTAAGCAAACCTTAAATCCCAGTACTTGGGAGGCAGAGACAGGCGCATCTCTGAGTTCAAGACCAGCCTGGTCTACAGAGTGGGTTCCAGAACAGCCAGGGCTACACAGAGAAACCCTGTCATAAAAAAATTAAAAAAAAAAAAAAGACAGATTTAAGATGTTGGCGGATGGATCTGCAGAGCCTGCACCATCTCCATAACAACTTTAAAAAGACAGGTCTTATGGGAAGACGCTTTTAAAAAGTTAGTCTCGTGGAATTGGACAAAAAAAAAAAAAAAAAGATGGCAGAACACAGCCATACATGTAGTGGGGAGAAGCAAAACTAGAGATGCTGTGATAAAGACGCGTGTCCTTGCTGAGCAGGGCCAGTCCTTGGCCCACTGAGAGGCATGGAGCCAGCGCTACTACAGTTTGTGGATAGGGAGGTGCACAGAGACCCCGCGCTCTCACAGCTCTTACCCCTGGTGGGACGTTCTTTCCGGCTCTACAAGATCACTCTCTGACTGACTGAGCACCAGTAGAATATCCCAGACAACTCATCAAGGCCCAGTATTTATGGTACTTCAGAAACTAGAAACCTTGGACCAGACCAGTGACTCACTACAATAAGTATTTGCATGTAAAGCTGTTTGAGCAATACACAATATGCAACATACAGCAGTTTGCAATGCCACTTGATGGATGAACGTGTGATGGAGAGGTTGGAGAGATGAGGAAATGGGGTGGAACGTACAGTAGAGAGCAGTGGAACTAGAAACAGCAGTAACAGCAGCAACAGCCGCATCGGCAGCCACCCTGCCGGCGCCGCGCCGCTGCCCCACGGTCCTCAGGCTGCCGCCGCTGCTGCCGCCACCACCACCATCACCATCACCACCACCAAAGGCCTTGGAGCCCAGCCACGGAGAACAAGGGATCATGTCACTGCCTAGTGGGGCCAGCAGGGTAGTGTGCCCCAGCCTGGAGCTTTCACGGGCTTTGCCCTGCCAACATTCTGCCCAGCCACATGATCACCCTGACTGCAACAAGATAGCGGATCTGAGGAGCAAACAGTTCAGCTTCTGGATTAAGCCTCCTCAAAAGACCTCCATGCTGGAAGCCATGTTGGTGTATGTGATCTGTGCTGCCACCCACCGGAGGCCATGTTGGTGTATGTGATCTGTGTTGCCACTGGAGGCCATGTTGAAGTTCATGATACATGCTGCTGCAGGAAACCATGTGGAAGTCCATGATCCATGCTGCCGCTGGCTGCCACAGACAAAGAAGCTTGATTTGCTGTGGTTGCAATGGCTGCAAAGTCATACCGAGAATGAGAGACACTGCAGGCTTCCGTGACCACCTCACCCCCAACCCAAAGAAACAGTCCACACGGGAAGACATTGAAGAGAGTCCTTGAAAATGGTGATAAAGACGCTAAAGTGTGGCTCTTCACGGGCGATGACTTCTGGCCAGAGAGGGGGTGGGGTGGTACTCAGAGGGACAGGAATGGGGTGGGTTGGGGGAGGGGCATGGGACACTGGTCAGTGGGACTGGAGCAGACACTTTAAAGGCCACTGGAGTTTGGCTCCGCTCGAATGAGTATGTGGGCAACACACGTTTGACTTGGTGTATTTTTTTTCTCCTTCTTGGGGGGAGGGCGCAAGGGTGGGAGGATGGACCTGGGGCAATGCAAATCCAGAGTCATCGGGATACATTGTATGAAATTCCCAAAATAATAATAATAATAATAATAATAATAATAATAACAACAACAACAATAAATACTGTGTTGGGAAAAAAGGAAAAGATAGGAAAAGAATGCTTTGAAGGGTATTTAACATGCGCGATAACTAAAGAGGATGCTTTCCATTACTCACAGTGAACTGTGGTCGAGAAATAGGCAGTGGAAAATTCCAAAAATAAGCAATTTGCAAGTTTAAAAGTAGAACCTTGGTCCATCCTACCTGAGGCCCCAGTAACCCCTTGGTCAGGTGTGTCCCCACTGTATGTGCTCTCTGACTCAGGTACTCAGGAGCCGTCGATCGTCAACGACAGTGATACTGGCGCTGGCAGTAAAGTAACCCTTTATTTTACTTAATAACGGCCCTAAGGAGGGTGAGGCGTGATTTCCGGAATTTTTATTGTAATTAATTATTATGATTGTTATGTCTCATCATTAGCTATCATTGCTATTTCCTCAGTGTACCTAATTTAGCAATTAAGCCTTGTTACAGGTGTGCATGTACAGGATAAGATCAGGTGCGGGGAGTTCGGTACCGTGTGTGGGTCCAGCCATGTTCCAGGGGGATGTCAGAATGTGTCCTCTGCAGATAAGGAAGGAGAGCCTCGTTTATTTGAACTTAGAAGAGCTTTAGATGGCTTTCATCTGATACTAATTTTCTAAAAAGGCCCACTGTTTTCAAGTTTTTCACAAGCCATGCACTCTGAGTCCTTTCTGCAGAAACCCCCAGGCCGTTCAGCTGAAACAGTGTTGTCTTCAGAGGCCTGCGCTGCAACTTCTGCACAAAATTCTGAGCAGCTCAAGATCTCCATTTCCAAACTGCATTTAAACAGAGCAAAGCAAAGCAAAACACCAGCAGCCCGAGTCTCTCAGGGTAAAGCAGAAGAGCTCAAGAGCGACAGACGAGGGGGCCGAATGAAGCCCCTGCCAGATGCTCAGGACAAGCTAAATTCAGGTCCCTCCCCTGCGGAAAAGCCAGGTGCAGGAGCATGCCTGCAACCCCAGCCTTAGGAACAGGGAGAAATGGAGAAGGCGAAGGGTCAGGGTAGAGACAGATCCCTGGAGCTTGCTGGCCACTCAGCCTGCCCAGTCAGTGGGCTCCAGGTTCAGTAGAAGACCTGTCTCAAAAAATAAGTTAGACAACAACTATGGAAGACACACACACACACACACACACACACACACACTCACAATACACATATACAAACACACATGTACGCACATATGCAAACATATATGCATACATACATATACAAACACACATATACATGCATACTCAGACATATACACACATATGCAAACATACATGTATACCATGCATACACATATATAAGCACACATATATGCATATGAATACACACATATACATATATGCAAATACATGCACACATATACATCCATCCACATATACACACATATACAAACACATGCACACATACAAACATATGCACACACATACATCCACATATACATACATATACAAACACATGTACACACATACAAACATATGCACACACATGTACACAGATACAGACATATCCACATATATACATCCACATATACACACGCATCCACAAATACACACAGTCACACATATAAACACCTACATACACAGAAACTGCTGTTGAGGTACGGCTGGGTGAAACAGTGCCTTCTGGAGGTGAGGCCCCTGTTACATACATGAACTCACAGACTGTGGCTGCCTGCATCAGACCAAGCCATTCCATCATGGAGAGGGGAGGAGTCTCATGAATCCCCACTTCTAGGGGAGGATGGTTTGTGGCTGCTAAGGGAGGAGAGTCCATTTTCTTTAGGGGTGTGATCCTTGGTAGATTGACGTACTCCAGTAGTTGACCCCATACACATGTGCATGGGGGCAGCACGGATTAGACTCTGTGGGTTATTTTAAAATAAATAAATAAGGACATAGAGTGGAGAGGAGGGAGCACACTAGGGTGGGTCGGGGAGGAGCTGGGAGGAGGGATGAGGGGAATAGGATCACTGGGATGGAACCAAGACAAGTAGGAGGTCTGACTCTTCTCTATAAGCACGCTTGTTAATTTGTGCTGGAGTTTGTCTGGTCACCAGCTGGTTACAGCATTAATCTCCACACACATTTCCTTCAGCACCTGTCTATGCTCCCCACTTCCCCTGACAGAAGCGCCCACCTTGTCTATCCCCCACCCTCACCAGGGGAGCTCCCTCTGAAACACAAACCCACGAAAGGCAAAAGCTCTGGCTGGGACGACAGTCACAGGCAAGAACACTCATTTTCACGACTGTTGTTCCAGCTGCTGCACTGTTAATTGACGCAACCCACTTATTCATAAATAAATGTATTCGTAGCAAAAATGTGGATAATCAAACCTAAAGGAACCGTTCATCTGAAGACCTTTGTTTCTGCCACCTTGGAAAAGTCTTAAGTGCCATTATTATTCAGTGGCTGGAAAGGAGTTCTTAACTTCCAGTATATTTGACAGTTTAGTGGAGATAAGATTTCTTTTTAATTTGATAGCTTGGGATAATTGGTCTGTTTTTGAGCTACTAAGCTAAGGGGTCAAAATTACAGGTACAAGAAAATATCATCACGTTCATGCAAACATCTGGTGGTCATACAACACCCCTGGTATCTATTTAGTGGGATTAAAATGTTTATATATCAGCCGGGTGCGATGGCTCATACTTTTAATCCTAGCACTTGGGAGACAAAGGCAGTGGGATCTCTGTGAGTTTGAGGCCGACCCTGGTCTACAGAGTGAGTTCTAGGACAGCCAGGGCTATATAACAAGAAAGATAATTTTGTGTGTGTGTGTGTGTGTGTGTGTGTGTGTATGTGTGTGTATAATATATATATATATATATATATATATATATCATATGTACGCTTTCTGGCAAGACACGGTGTATAGACTTGTAATCCCAGCATTCAGGAGGCTGAGGCAGGAGGATTACAAGTTTAAAGCCAATCTCAGCTACATAGCAAGACTCTCAAAACCAAACAGAGCCTGCAAGATGGCTCAGAGTAAAGGTTTGTCTTAGGGCTTTACTGCTCTGAACAGACACCGTGATAAAACATTTGATAAAACTCTGATAAAAACATTTCATTGGGGCTGGCTTGCAGGTTCAGAGGTTCAGTCCATTATCATCAAGGCAGGAACATGGCAGTGTCCAGGCAGGCACGGTGCAGGAAGAGCTGAGAGCTCTACATCTTCATCTGAAGGCTGCTAGCAGATACTGGCTTCCAGGCAGCTAGGATGGGGGTCTTAATGGCCACACCCACAGTGACACACCTACTCCAACAAAGCCACACCCACATCTTCTAATAGTGCCACTCCCTGGGCTGAGCATATACAAACCATCACATTGTGCTTACTGCTGGTGTCTGATGATGTGAGTTCAATCCCTAGAACCCATAGGGGAAAGAGAGAACTGACTACAAAAACCTGTCCTCTGACCCTCTGACTTCTATGTACGCACGCATGCACACACACACACACACACACACACACACACACACATACACACACACACACACACAGAGGCAGAGACAGAAACAGAGAGAGACAGAAAGACAGAGAGAGAAATAAAATATGAGGGTCCGAAGAGATGAGTCAGATGTTAAGAGGATTCATAGTGGTTAAGAGTGTTCTTGCAGGGCTGGAGAGGTCAAGAGCACTGACTGCTTTCTAGAGGTCCTGAGTTCAAATTCTAGCAACCATGTGGCGGCTTACAACCCTCTGTAATGGAATCTAATGCCCTCTTCTGGTGAGTCTGAAGACAGCTGCAGTGTACTTACAATAAACAAACAAACAAATAAATAAATCTATTTTTAAAAAAGAGTGTTTTTGCAGAGGATTAGACTTCTACTCCCAGTACCCAGGTCAGATGGCTCACAACCACCTGCATTTCCAGCTCCCAGGGACTTGACACCTTCTTCTAGCCTTTGGGCACATTCGCACCCGCATGTACACAGGGCAGGGGTGCAGGGTTTAAAAATAAATGTTAAATTTTTCCAAATTTTGTTTTCCCATGGTGCTGTTTACCCAAAGCTAGCAGTAAACAGAGCAGTCAAAAGCTCAGGAGATGCGCGTGTTAAAGTGTGGCCAGAGGTGGGTGCGACAGCATCTCAGCTACTCACTGTGTGGGTGTCTCTCCCTGATAGTCGCCAAGGCTGCTTCTTTGACTGAATTCCTGAGTCACAATGGCCGTTCACGCTTGAGCCAGCACCTCACACGACTGAAGACCTCTCAGAGACATTTAACCCATGTAGTCACAGATAAGACCACTGCCCCTCAGAAAGCACCTTAAGACCCCACAAGGAGGCTGGGATCTGGTCAAACACGACTGCTGGGCTGTCACTCTGAAGCCTGCTGCTGTGAACCTCAACTACGTCTGTGTGCACTCGGTGGTGGAGTGCTGTGCCAGGCTGAGTCTCACCTTCTGTCTTGCACATCCAGAAATGAATGAGACTCGTGTTTCAGGCAACCAAATTCTGTCAGCTCTTGGGCAGCCAAAATACGACTGCTAGTCTGTCCCAGTTTTAGTTCCCTCTCCTGGAAAACAAACTCTACCTCTTTGTCCTTTCAAAGCAGGCATCGGAAGCTTTGTGAGGAGCCTCCACATGAGGTGGTTTCCCTCCTATGTCTTGAGTACGAGGACTCCCATAGTCCTCAACCACAGTAAAAAGTGCTAAGCACATTAACTGTTGGTGAGAAGGTGGCCCCGCACCTAGGAGCTTGAGAGAACATGGGTTTGTTGTCTCATACATGCTCCGAGGGTCAAAATTCTCAGTGAAATTTAGCCAGGTCATTCTAGCTCGGGGCCTCTGCTGGGTGTGTAATGGAGCCTTTCTTGGGATCCAAATCCTAGGGATCGACTAGAGACCCATGAAGGCAAAAATCCACCTTCAAGTTTGTCGGGTTTCCGTTCTTCCCTGAATAATTGTTACCTCAAGACCACCCCAAACATGGCTACCAGCTTCCCTCAAAATGAACAAGGAGAGGAAAGAGGAGAATGGCCCAGGGTGGACTGTACACACTCGATGGCCTCATTTTGGCCTCATCACATCTACCATGTCACCTGAGACTGATACTGGGACAATGGCTTAAATGTGACGTGCCAGACCGACCGACCTGATACCCTTTCCTGGCTCATGTTCTGAGCAGGTGGTCCCCAGCTGGTGAGGCTACATTGTAACTTTAATTTTTCCAAGGTCTACTTTTAATCATAGTTCCTAAACACTTCAACCTCTCTTTTAGTCCGTGACCTACCAGAGGTAGTGGAAAAGAGGATACAGGGGAAGTGGACCTGTTTAGAAATGGCTCTTTGGAGGAACTCTCATCTACGTTGTCTGGAAATGGGTAATTTAGTTCACAGGTCAGCAGCGGCAGCTCGATCCACTCGAGAACACGTTACAGATACATCAGCAGTCTACTCCAGTGGAGTCAAAATAGCACACACAGATCAGCAGAGGTGGCACTGTCTAGCAGAGACAGCCAGGCCTCAGCCTCAGCACAAGTCAGCAGGAGGAACCAGGGCCAACAGGAAAGCTGGGAAAAGTTCTTGGCTGTGCCTCTCTCAGTGAAGTGAAGATCAACGAAGGCCAGAGACCAACAAGCATTTAACAATGAAAGCAAGTCAGCCAAGCTCAGCCTCTGCCACTTCTGTTGAGTCCTATTTATCTCCCTCTAACCATCTTGTGCCCTCCGTGGGTCTTGCCTCAGCACGTGCGTCTGTCTTAGCTGACACCTCTCTGTCAATCAGCTGGAGTCTGCAGAAGTGGCCAGAGGCCATGGCACACCACCAAAAGTTTTGGGGTGTATTTTTCCTCTATGGCATCCTGACAAATGGAGGTCAACTACTCAATGTGAGGCAGACCAAAACATGCGTGTCGCTAGCAAAGTATCCTTCATCACGTATCTTCACAGGCTTGCTTTACCAGGACATCCTTTCTGCTGTGTCTACTTCAGTGAAGCATTTCTTCACCAGTCTGCCTTAGCCATTCGCCTGTGTTCACCTCAGGAAGACACTCTTTCATGTGTTTGCCCCAGCGAAACACCATCCAACACAACTGACTTTCCAAAGAACCCTTCAGCTTCTACCTCACTATATTGGGAGGTTGTGAACCTTTAGGATGTAGTTCCTAGCAGGTGGACAGACCTAGGCCGCAAGGGGGGACCTTTGCCGGTCATACCTTCCTCCTGTTCTGGCTGAGTACTGTGCTTCCTGGTTGGCCACAGTGTAAGAAACAGCAGCCACAAGCTCGCATCATTCTGGGTGACAATGGGCCAGCCTCCATGGTGTCCTTACCACCGTGGATTGCACCTTCAGAAAGCCAGGGCACGAATAAATCCCTTCTCCTTTAAGTTGCTTCTGTCGGTTGTGTTGCGAGGTCATCAAAGCCTGCCCTACAACATTGAGAAGTGGGCATATCCTGGGGCTGGAGAGAGGGCTCGGTGGTTAAGAGCACTTACGGCTTTCTGAGAGGACCCAAGTTCAGTTTACAGCACCCGTGTCAGCTCACAACAACCTGTACTGTAACTCCAGCTCCAGGACCTCCAACTTCCTCCTCTGGCTTCCCCCTATACCCGTGCACATGTGGCATACCATGCACACACGCATACATGCACAAAACTCCATCCATCACCAGGTAGTGGTGCACACCTTTAATCCCAGCACTCAAGAGACAGAGGCAGCCAGATCTCTGTGTTCGAGGCCAGCCTGGCCTATAGAGTGAGTTCCAGGACAGCCAGAGCTACACAGAGAAACCCTGTCTCAAAAAACCAAAAAACAAAACACAAAATAAAAATGAATGCACCAGGGGTTGGGGATTTAGCTCAGTGGTAGAGCGCTTGCCTAGCATACTCAAGGCCCTGGGTTCGGTCCCCAGCTCCGAAAAAAAAAAGAAAAAGAAAAAAAAAAACGAATGCACCAGGAACCTTGTATTTCCTATGTATTTGGTTCTCATGAGGAATTTTCCTTTCTAAAAGCCTCTGGTCTTTGTTCTACTTCCCCTCACCGCAAGCCTGATGCCAAAAGGTGGATCATAGGCGTCGGTCCCTATTTCATGACTGACTGGAAACGGTCTATTTATATTTACCCTCTGGTACAGTTCACAGCAGGAATCCTGCATTAATAGTCTGTTATAGACTTGCCCTTGGGTGATAGTACCAAGAATTAAACTGGCTTCAGGGAGTCAGAACAGCCACGTAGCCAGGATGTCTGCCCACATCTGTCAATCAATTGCTCTCTCAATGGAGATGAGAGCCCCCCCCCCATGCATCTCATCCCCACTCTACTCTGGCTGCTTCTGAACTCAGGCAGGGGACAAGGACATCCTTCAGAAGCCATTCAGGTCCCAAAGAAGTAATGGCAAAAACAGAAAAAGGAGACGCCACGTAAGGACAACAGGGTATTTTCTATAATTGCAGTTTGGATCCCATCTTCTGTTTAGGAATTTTACTCATGGAGATAAGGGAAATTTTAATGTATCAACTAGGTGAGGCTCCCCCCAGCCCCCCCACATGCATACACATTGGGTCTGCCTTGTAAGGCGTTTATCGTTGTAGATACATTGTGAGGTTGGAGACTCAGGCACATCACTGTAACGAATGCAGACCTGGGTTGTTTAGACCTGAATCACAATGGAATAACCAAATCAGTGTGGGGAATTATTATTCTATACATCCTCCCACAGTCGTGACTGATTCTGTATCCCATTGGACTCCAGCTGTGCCCACTGCTGTGATCCGGTTCCTGGGTTCCCATAAGATATTAATGCAATGCTTTGGTTTGAGCATCGGCTGGCCCTGTCTTTTCATGTCGTCTGGAAGTACACTGCACCCCAAAACAGTCGTGTTTAGGACTCAAAGGGATGTAAATGCACAGCAACTGGGTTTCTGGAAGCCTCTCAGCATGGCCTGACTGGTGAGAGCCGCCTATCTGTAACACAAGATGTGCTTTCCTTGATGGCTCTTGACGCACTGTTTGTATATCCCAGAAAGCTCGGTTGGCTTTTGTTTCTTGGGAGACGGCTAAAGGTTATATCAGGGGCTTGTCTAACTATGGTCATTCTCACGGCATGTCTGGGAAGTTTTGGGGGGAACACGTGGCATCCTTTTTTTTTAAAAAAGAGAAAATATATGTAGTGGGCTGGCAGGATACTCAGCAGGCAAAGGTGCTTTGTGCCAAGACAGAAAGCCTGAGATTGATCCTGACACCACATGGTGGAAGGAGAGAACTGACTCCCTCATGCTGTCCTCTGGGGCCATGGTATGGGTGCACTCATCAAATATATACTCAAACGTAACTTACACTTGTAAACATTTCTATGTGTGTACGTGTGTACGTGTCTGTATGTGTGCGAGTGTGTGCATTTGTGTGCCCTTGTGTGTGTGCATGAGTGTATGTCTGTGTGTGTGCTTGTGTGTGCATATGCATGTGTTTCTGTGTGTGTGCATGCATGTGTGACTGTATATGCACTTTGGAGTGCATGCATTTGTGTATGCATGCAAGTGTGTCTCTGTGTGCATGCATGTGTGTCTCTGTGTGTGCATGCATATATGACTGTGTGTGCGCGTGCATGTGCGTGTGTGTGTGTGTGTGTGTGTGTGTGTGTGTGTGTGTGTGTGTGTGTTATCAGAGGACAACTTGTGAGAGTAGATTCTCTCCTTTCATCATGAGTTATAGGAATCAAACTCAGGTCATCCACCTGCTTGGCAGCAAGAACCTTTACCAGCACAGGCATCTATCTGGTTTGCCCACATACTTTCCTGTGTTGGGGTGAGACTGTGTCTCTGAACATTTGATACTGACCTTTTATACTGTAATTGGCTTTGATACTATAATTTTGTAACAAGAGATCAGAGTAGCAGCCCAGAAATGTGCACAGGAAGGAAGATTCCCAGAACACCACAAAGTAGAAGCATAACCCGGGAAAAAGGCCTCGGCTTATCATGGTGGAATATTCCAGAATGTTGACTTAAGTAGAGGGGGTGTGGAAGCAGCAAGTGATGGTCCCCATGAAAAAGAATGGATAAAAGTGACAAGTCGCAGCCCCTAGGGAATTAAGTGTTTGTGTGCACATGACCACTGGGGCTGGGAAGAATTAAGTACCCATGTGGCTTAACTACACCAACCATTTCTTTAATTTTTTTTATCATTTTATGCATATAGGTGTTTTCTCTGTGTGTATGTATGCATACTGCATGTGTACCTAGTTCCTGCAGAGGACAGAGAGGGCAACAGATACCCAGGAACTGCAGTTACACACAGCTGTGAGCTGCCATGTGTGTGCTGGGAATTAAACCCAGGTCCTCTGTAAGAGCAGGCGGTGTTCTTAATCATGGAATCATCTCTCCAACCCCATTTCTTTACAAATCAAGACAACGAGAAGAACAAGATTGGGAAGAAAAAGAATTGAAAGCTGGGCTTGGTGGAGCCAGCCCGTACTCTCAGTACTCCAGTGGCTGAGGCAGGAGGATCAGGAGTTTGAAGTCAACATGGATTACACAGCGAGGCCCTGTCTCAACAAAAACAGAAATAAAAAGGGTCAGAGATGATTAAAATTAGGTTGATATCAGACTGATTCTAGAAGGACAAATTTACAGCTTAATGTTTCTGGCTATGAGCTATGTCCACCTCGCTGGAAAATATATATAGAATTTCCTACTAGACTTTTCTATAAGCCCAGGAAGAGGTGGAGATGAACAGAAATTGCAGATGGAGAATATGAAATAAGCTATGGAATGAATCAAAGACAGGAAGAGCGCTACTGGCCACCAGGGAGCACCACACTGGCCACCAGGGAGCACCACACTGGCCACCAGGGAGCACCACACTGGCCACCAGGGAGCATCACACTGGTCATTAGGGAGCACCACACTGGCCACCAGGGAGCACCACACTGGCCACCAGGGAGCACCACACTAGCCACCAGGGAGCACCACACTGGCCACCAGGGAGCACCTCACTGGCCATCAGGGAGCACCTCATAGCCAGGAAGGGCAAACACCCATGCAGATACCCTCCCTAGAGGACACAGAGCCTTGCTTTGTTATCTCATTGTAAACAGCAGCCAGTGTATAGTTTTACAGCCGTAAGTGTAAGACGCTTTCTTGTGTGGTTATCTGATCACCACCAGTGAAATGGCAGACTCTTCAGACATGCTTGCACCACGTGTGCAAGTTCTCTGACATTAGGAAATATGGACAAATTAGAGATGGTTTAAAATGCATAGGAGGAAAGCCTAGAGAGAAGGCTCAGTGGCTAAGAGCACTTCTTGCTCTTCCCGAGGACCCAAGTGCTTCCCCGGGGGGTGGGGGTGGGACGGGACAGGAAACTCACAACCACCTCTAACTCCAGCATCAGTCATCCAACACCCCCTGCAGGCCTCACAGGTGCTGCCCTCCTGTGCACACACATTTTTCTTAAAAATACTTTGTTAACATATATAGAACGATGTGCACAGGATATGTGTAAATAAGGCATCATTTTACTTAAGGGACTTGAGCGATAGTGGATTTGAGTATCCTAGAGGGGTGTCTTGACTGAGCTCCCCAAAGATACTAAGAGCCATTGGCACTTAAAAACCCTTTCCCCACTGAATAAAACAAGCATAAGATAAACAGAAATAGAAGTGTAAGGTAGAAAGGAAAGCTGACTGTTCGGGCCCGAGGACCTGCGAAGACTTGATAGCACACGGTCTGGAGTTTCTTTTCTTTTAAATATTCTAGACACATAAAAGCCGGCAACTCAGAACATCAAGAGAACAAAATAGAACATGGCCACAACAACCTTCCCTTTCTAAGCAAGGAACCAGCAAAGAGGCAGATGAGAAACACAAAAGTGTTCAGACGATGACGTGACTTAGATGTGGATGTCATGGCTTGGATATGGAGTGTTCCCCCATCTCCAAAAGGCTCCTGTAAGGAGTCTTTGGTCTTTCAGGTGGTGGTGCAATTTTGGAATGTTCAGGAAGCTTCAGAAGGTATGACCTAGCTTCAGAAGCACCGGTCATTGTGCTGTGCCTTGAAGGTTATACCCGGTTCCCAGCTTTCTCTTCTCAATGAGTGTCATCCCCACCATGGCTGGAATGGCCTTAGGCCAGAAGCCCTAACCGGTGTGATGATCTACCTCAGGGGAGCCAACAACCACGGACTGAACCCTCTGACCATGAGCCAAAGCAAATCTTCTCTTATGCTTTTTTTTGTGCCAATTTTTCTGTTATGGAGACAAACAATAAATGACCAAGAAGAAGAACTACTCAGCAACAGAAAACCTGGTCTGGAGTGTCCAGCAGGGATTAGAGGAGACCTCGTGCCAGTCCATGAGGTGGGGCGGGGAGGGTACCACAAGGCTCTTGTGGGATGCTATCAGAGAGTCCAGCAAAGGATCCCTGAGATCTGAACCTCCTCTAGGGAAGGATCACTCATGCTCTGACAGAGGTGTTAGGGGAAACGCAAAGAGGAGCCCAGCATCAGCGCCACCTAGCAGACGACGTCACTCATCCCTTCTACTGAGAGGCCATTGCAGGCCACGTGGAGAACAGGATGAACCACTTGATGGTGACTATTCACCCGGGGTTACTGTCCCACTTTTGACCATTCAATTCCCTAATAAAAGACGCAAAACCTCATTTAGAATGAGCCTCGACAGCACTAGAGCTCTTCTGTCAACCCCCTAAGCTACTTTGCCTACTTCCTGGTCAATACCCCAAGTTATAACCTGCCATGTTCCACCTGGGCTGCTCTTACTCCAGTTACCCAGCCCTCGTGGCCATGTTCTCATGACTCACTTACCCCATGGCGTCTTCTCCTCTCTCCCCTTCTCTCTCTCCTCTCGTGGTCTCTGCCTCAGTCCCCAAGCCACAGAACCAAGGCCCTGCCTACCTCTCTTCTGCCCAGGTATAGGCTGTCTGCATCTTTATTCAACCAATAGTTTTAAATTAAGGAGCAAAGCCACATAGCATCACTTGGTGAAATGAGGATCTCCTCATCCCTGGGGCAACCAGACCTTGGGGGCCAGTATTTAGCATTACAATACACAGCAACAGAGCAAACGTCAACAGCCAGTCTTGTTCCTCCCAACCAGGCCTGTGTCAGTGGAGATCTGGGAGCTGGAATTCCAACTCCACACCGGCAGGGACAGTCCCTCCCCCACAACAGGTGTCCATGGAGACCAAGCAGGCACCTGGACTCAGCCCCCTGGCAAAAATAGGGGAGCACGCTTGGTTTCCTTTGGGGACATGCTATAAACAGAAGTTGAAATAAGATCTAGATTCTCACGCTGTAATGCCCCAAACATGTAGGTCTCCATCAAAAGTCATGCCTACCCAGAACCAGGAAGAACCTCGATGTAAACGACAAAAGCCAAAGGGAAGATGTAGAAGTCAGCACGGTGTGACTGTTAGAAGTATCTGGTAAATATACTGAATCAGGAATTAGAAACCACCTTTCCACGCAATCGTGAGCATTCTGAAACAAATGGAAAATAAAATAACATGTCAGCAAATATTTAGAAAAGGAGGCAAATGGAAATTTTAGAATTAAAAATACGATAATCAGGAGGGCTGGAGAGGTGGCTCAGTGGTTAAGAGCACTGACTGCTCTTCCAGAGGTCCAGAGTTCAAGTCCCAGCAACCACATGGTGGCTCACAACCATCTGTAATGGGATTCGATGCCCTCTTCTGGTGTGTCTGAAGGCAGCTACAGTGTACTCATACACCTAAAATAAATAATTCATATATATATATATATATATTATCAAAAAAAGTTTAATTATTCAATGGACAAGCTTAACCTGGAGGAGACAGAGAGAGATGAGCCAGGAAAGAGTTGGTAAAATTGAAGTTAGAATAAGGGAAATTAGGACTTGTGAGAGGACTCAGTGTATAAAGGTACTTGCCACCAAACCTGAGGACTTGAGCTCAAGTCCCAGAACCCACTTGGTGGAATTAGACAATTAATTCTTGAAACTTATTATCTGACCTCCACATATCTACACACACACACACACACACACACACACACACACACACACACACATACACACACGTACACACAATGTAAAAACGGTGCAAAAAAGAGTAAGAGAAATTATACAATCTGAGCAAAAAACAAAAGATTATTTAAAACTTCTGAATAAGAATTTCCCAAATTGGGCCAACAAGATCAGATCGCTCAACAGTTACAAACTCTGCACCAAGCCTGCAGCCTGAGTTCAATCCGGAACCTGCATGCTAGGCGGAGGAAACCAGTTCCCACAAGCTGCCCCCTGACCTCCACATACATGTCTTAGCATGTGTGCTCATGCACACATACATGTTATCTTAGAGTTTTGTTGCTGTGAAGGGACACCATGACCATGGCAAGTCTTACAAGAGAAAACATTTAATTGGGGCTGGCTTACAGTTCAGAGGTTCAGTCCATTGTCACTCTGGCAGGGAGCATGGCAGTCTGCAGGCAGACATGGATTTATTTTATTTCATAGAAATTAATACTAAAAACCCTACAGTCTTGTGCTGATTATATCTGTCTGGTTCTTGGTCTTCAGAGAAGATATTGTCCCTGTGCCCTGTAGGCCTGCCTCTACCCCCCCCAAATGTTGGAATTAAAGGCATGTGCCACCATGTCCGGCCTAGACCATGGGGACTTCTGAGGTTGGACTGAATGCACTTTTGCACTATGCTATGGCTATAAGCCTATGGGAGCCAGGGAGTGGAATGTCGTGGTTTGAATAAAAATGGCCCCAATAGACTCAAATATTTGAAGGTTTGGTCATGAGGGAATGGCATTACTTGAGGAGGACGAGACGGTATAGCCTCGTTGTAGTATATATGGCCTTGTTGGAGAAGGTGTGTCACTCAGGGGGCTTTGAGGTTTCAAAAGCTCAAGCCAACTCCAGACATTTTTTTTTCTTGCTGCCTTCAAATCCAGGGGTAGGGCTCTCAGCTCCCATGTCTGCCTGTGTGTCACTGCGCTCCCTCCCATGAACATAATGGACTAAACCACTGAAACCGTAAGCCAGGTCCAATTAAATGCTATCGTTTATATGAATTTCTACGGTCCCGGTGTCTCTTCACAGCAACAGAACAACAATTAAAACCATGTCCTTCTGAGGACAGTGTTTCAGCCATGCCACAGGCACTAAAGACTGTGAGGTAGGTCCCATGGGGAGACACTGGTTTGATGGACTCTAAGACGCCAAAGCCACTACTCTGGGTCCTGGTGTGGGGAGAGAGAGGGCAGGGCCAAGTTCATGACAAGCCATCATGGCTGGCTTGGCTGCTGTAGTTGGGCTGACAGTGACGGTTGGCGTGGGTCTCCTGTCTCATTGTTCAGGTGCCCGGGAGATGCTTAGTTCTTACTCCCCAAGATGGCTGGAATCGCAAGTCCACCAACCCAGTCATGTGAGGATTCGGAATCCAATTTATTTTGATTTAAAGGAAATAACGGAAAGCTCCATTTCTCCTGCATATGGGGGTCTGCAGACGGAGATGAATTGCCTTCCCTGGAGTTCCAGAGCCCCTAGTCATTAATTTATGGAGCAAAACTGGACAGAGGGAGTGGAAGAGAAGATGTTCAATTGGGGGGCTGTGGTTTTATAGCTGTCTGAAGACGGTTTCCACCATTACACAAATAATCTTTTCAGCCTTGCTACGGGCAGCCTCTGGACCATCTGCTGGCAACACAGACCCTGCCCACAGGGACATCCATCTAGAGGAAGAGACACTTGTGCTTGCAAACTTGAAATCCTGTAGCTGGAAGATTAACGGTGAAGCTTTGACCCGCTCAGCTGAGACCCTTACTGCTCTGCCAGTGGTCGGAAGGAGTCACCCGCACCCAGAAGCAAGTGCAGAATTTTTTTTTTTTAAAGATTTATTTATGTATGTGAGCACACTGTTGCTGACACACCAGAAGAGGGCATCGGATCCCATTACTGATGGTTGTGAGCCACCTTGTGGTTGCTGGGAATTGAACTCAGGACCTCTAGAAGAGCAGCCAGTGCTCTTAATCACTGAGCCATCTCTCCAGCCCCCACAGGTGCAGATTTTTAAAGCTGTATGGACATAAACATTCAGGGATAGGTCTGGAAAATGTCAGAGCAAAGCTTCCTAATGGTCAGAGCAAGCGCAAATAGTCAGGGATCCCTACAGGAACAGAACTGACAGAATGAATATATAAATGCAGGTGCACGCGCACGCACACGCGCATGCGCACGCCCTTTACCTCCTCAGACCCTGGGAAAATGAAAACAAAGTAGAAAAGACCCAATCCCACATTCAGAAGAGAATGGAGAGGGTCACTGGTAGGTCAGAGGGATCCACGGGAGTTTAGCTGAAAGGGATGGACAGGAGTGGGTCGGCTCAAGGAAGGACGGTAAACAGCTGAAACGCAAAGACGGGCGGAAGAGCTGGGCTAAGTTCTTAGGCTCTTGGCCTCTAACTCGAAAAAGAAATACCCCACAGGTTGCAAAGAAGGGAGTGAACTTTATTGAAGCAAAGCGATAGAACAGGTTAGACATACTGTCAAAGCTGACAGCGGCCACTTGAGTGAAAACAGCCAATGGCCCTTTTTGCCTGGAGCTTCCTTTCATGGGTTCTGGAGAAGGAGAGTTGCTAAAGGGGTGTGGTTTGGGTGTGTCTCTATCCTGATTGACAGATTAAATTAGGTGACCTCTTTTCTACTGTGCTTGTCTCTTTCCATCATGTGAATGACTTTAATCATATTCATGCCCAGTTACGTGTAGGCGTAGATGAACCAGAAGCCATCGAGGCAGGCTCTGGTGATGCAAGGTAGCAAGATATTAACAAAATCAGTTGTACATCTATACTCTGGTAATGAATATTTTGCAAGGTATCAGCATAGAATATTAACCAAATCAATTGTATTTCTACACTCTGATGATGAATATTTTGGGGTGACTGTTTTTGAAAGCAGTATCAAGGGCCAGAGAGAAGGCTCAGGGTTAAGAACACTGGCTGATCTTGCAAAGAACCTGGGCTTGATCCCCACCCAACACACAAGCCTCTGACTTCACTTCCAGGGAATCTGACACCCTCTTCTGGCCTCTGTGGGTATTGTTCTTACATGGCGTACATGCATACACACCTGCAGGCACTTGTACACATAAAAATAAATGCTTTCTAAAAAGACAAAGTAGTTTCATTTACAACGGGGGGGGGAGGTGCAATACTTATATTCTGAAAACTACCAATATAGTGGAAAGAAATGAAGGAGATTTGGGTCTTCGTTGGGTGGAAAAGCCAGTGTTGAGATGGCAGAGTCCGCCCGAGGAACTGCAGGCAAGAAAGAGCCTGCAGGGAGACTCCCGAAGCTGAAGGATGTCAAGTGAGGTGTGACCAAGCAGAATGGGGGGAGGGGACGGGTCTTTCCCCCATCTCTGTCAGATAAAGATAAAGCTAGAAATGCCCCCCCAGCACGTGGGGAAGGGTGCTGCCACCTGGAAAAGTTGACAGTGACCCAAGAACAGATTCAAGAGAAACAGCAGCAAATGAACAAATCCTAAAGCATTTAGAACCCATAAGCAGTGTTGGCATCAGGAACCGGCTTTAAGGTCAAAGGTCACCTCCGAATCCAGCGATGACAATGATAGCACCCCTGGCAACCAAGGACCTGTGCCTCTGTTGCCGTGACAACCGCCATACATTCCCAGTGTCTACCTGGTCTACCTGCCCACCTTTACCTGAGCTCACTACCCATGCGGTTACGTCACAGTCCAAATAAAAGACAGAGCACTCTGACCTTCCTCTCTTTCCTTCTTCTTCATTATCCTTTTCCTTTCCCCCACAATAAACCTCTCCCAAGGATCTGTACTGGCCTGGTCTGATCTGTCTGGATGAGCCGCCATTTTAACACAACAAGCAGAGAGCTGAGGACTTCAACAGAGACCTAGATACATTTACCACCCATCACAGAATCCTTAAAGTCTGTGGTACCTACGAGTCTTGAGACCCCAGCTATGAGGCAATATCCAGGGGCAGGAAGCCCAACCACTTATGGTTTCTTTGATATTTTCCAGAAACACACTTCTACACACCCAGGCCTCTTCTTCCAAGACTATGCCTGTTAAATCTGTGCCCCTTTATTTTGGAACCTGATTAAAGCAAGACTGCCTTGTTTGGTCTTTAGCTTGGCCTGGAAAGTTCTGGGTCTATCTAGGGATTTAAAGTCTAGGATTTCTGTGCAGGCATTGAAAGAAGGTTTTTGCCTTTGAGTTGCATTTCATACTCAGAAACCAGCCAGGTATCTTCATCTGGATGACACCATGCACCCCAGAGCATGAGATGCTCAAACCAGCTGGGACAGCAGCAACTGGCCACCTGATAAGTTCCCTCTAGTATCAGACTTACACTGTTCCATTTACATTCCAGAGAAGTCTCTCACAGCTCTGGAGCCCCTTGGTCACCTGACCAATAAGATCCCAACAGCCATCTAACCTAAGGGTAGAACCTAAGTTTTGTTCCTGAAACCACAGCTGTCAAGAAACTCCTTCATTTAGTACAGCCCATATCTGCCAAGGCAGACATTACTAATCGATCACAGATCTTAGTAATGGAATCTTAGCACGGCAAGCCTAATGACTCTCAACCCAGGATGGCAAGCATATGTATTCAGAGCTTCCACATCAAATGGAGCCATTTTCACTGGAAAAATTCTGAACAAAACACCAATGGCTTATGCTCTAAGATCAAGAATCGACAAATGGGATCTCATAAAAACTGCAAAGCTTCTGTAAGGCAAAGGACACTGTGGTTAGGACAAACGGCAACCAACAGATTGGGAAAAAGATCTTTACCAATCCTACAACAGATAGAGGCCTTATATCCAAAATATACAAAGAACTCAAGAAGTTAGACCGCAAGAGGGAGACAAATAACCCTGTTAAAAAATGGGGTTCAGAGCTAAACAAAGAATTCACAGCTGAGGAATGCCGAATGCTGAGAAACACCTAAAGAAATGTTCAACATCTTTAGTCATAAGGGAAATGCAAATCAAAACAACCCTGAGATTTCACCTCATACCAGTGAGAATGGCTAAGATCAAAAACTCAGGTGATAGCAGATGCTGGCGAAGATGTGGAGAAAGAGGAACACTCCTGCATTGTTGGTGGGATTGCAGACTAGTACAACCATTCTGGAAATCAGTCTGGAGGTTCCTCAGAAAATTGGACATTGAACTGCCTGAGGATCCAGCTATACCTCTCTTGGGCATATACCCAAAAGATGCCCCAACATATAAAAAAGACACGTGCTCCACTATGTTCATCGCAGCCTTATTTATAATAGCCAGAAGCTGGAAAGAACCCAGATGCCTTTCAACAGAGGAATGGATACAGAAAATGTGGTACATCTACACAATGGAATATTACTCAGCTATCAAAACAATGACTTTATGAAATTCAGAGGCAAATGGTTGAACTGGAAAATATCATCCTGAGTGAGGTAACCCAATCACAGAAAACACACATGGTATGCACTCATTGATAAGTGGCTATTAGCCCAAATGCTTGAATTACCCTAGATGCCTAGAACAAATGAAACTCAAGACGGATGATCAAAATGTGAGTGCTTCACTCCTTCTTTAAAAGGGGAACAAGAATACCCTTGGCAGGGAATAGAGCGGCAAAGATTAAAACAGACACAGAAGGAACACCCATTCAGAGCCTGCCCCACATGTGGCCCATGCATATACAGCCACCCAATTAGACAAGATGGATGAAGCAAAGAAGTGCAGGCAGACAGGAGCCGGATGTAGATCTCTCCCGAGAGACACAGCCAGAATACAGCAAACACAGAGGCGAATGCCAGCAGCAAACCACTGAATTGAGAATAGGACCCCCGTTGAAGGAATCAGAGAAAGAACTGGAAGAGCTTGAAGGGGCTCGAGACCCCATATGTACAACAATGCCAAGCAACCAGAGCTTCCAGGACTAAGCCACTACCTAAAAGACTATACATGGACTGACCCTGGACTCTGACCTCATAGGTAGCAATGAATAGCCTAGTAAGGGCACCAGTGGAAGGGGAAGCCCTGGGTCCTGCTAAGACTGAACCCCAGTGAACTAGACTGTTGGGGGAGGGCGGCAAGGGGGAGGGTGGGGAGGGGATCACCCATAAGGAAGGGGAGGGGGGAGGGGGATGTTTGCCCGGAAACTGGGAAAGGGAATAACACTCGAAATGTAAATAAGAAATACTCAAGTTAATAAAAAAAAAAATGGAGCCATTTTGGCATTCCTGGTCTAAGGATGCCTCAAGACTGACAGAACTAAAGTAATGAAATAAGAGCACTGTGGTATCAGTTTGGGAGAGCTGGGATGTTCGAAGACCTATCTATACCACATGAAAATTGAATCATGTATGCTGCTGTTATGAAAGTCACTATTCACATGGCTACAAACAGAACAGTGTAGTCCAGAGAGAAAATCCAAGAGTTAGGTTCAGGCTATACACATAAAATACAGAATAATAATTTTTTTAAGACAAGGTTTCTCTGAGTAGAGTAGCACTGGATGTCCTGGGATTTCCCCGTGTAGACCAGGCTGGCCTCAAACTCACAGAGATCCACCTGCTTCTGCCTCCTAAGCGCCAGGATCAAAGATGTGCACCACTGCCCATCCAGAATTAAGTTTTTTAAAGTTATTACATAGGTCTGGATATTTTAATTATAGACTGTTTATTGTGACTAGATAAAAGACCCAATGTGGGCATTATTTTTTTTTCTTTTCTTTTTTTCAGAGCTGGGGACCAAACCCAGGGCCTTGCGCTTGCTAGGCAAGCGCTCTACCACTGAGCCAAATCCCCAATCTCCAATGTGGGCATTATTAAAGCCCCTTATGACTTCTTTTTCAGAAACAGAAAAGCTGACGTAAAATTCATGTACAAATGTAAAGGACCCAGAATTGCTAAAATAATTTGTAACATTTGGAACAAACTGAGGGAGGCTAGCAAAACGGCTGAGTGGTTGAGAGCGACGGCTACTCTTAAAGAGGACTGGAGCTCAGCTCCCAGACCCCACTCTGGGAGGCTCCAGCTCCAGGGGATCTGATGCCCTCTTCTGGCCTGTGTGGGCACCTGAACATATTGCATACACATACACATACACATAATTTAACTTTTTTTTTAAACTTCGGGTTTTTTAGAGGACAAAACTGAAGAGTTTTAATATTCTGATTTCAAAAGTAATTACGAAACTCTTATAATCAAGATAGTGTGGTCCAGGCATTGGATAGAAAGTTAGGTGTGTGGGAGAGAGCTAAGTCTATAAATAAGTCCTTACTTACATTCATAGAGAACTGAATTCAGCAATAACCCATCAGGAAGATGACCTATCTATACCACATCAGGAAGAACAGTGACTTCAACAAGTGATGTCTGATGTAAAGGACAGTGGTGGGTCCTTACCCCACGGCACACTAACCAATTGTATTTCATGGCTCCCGTTAGTGGATCTGAAGTGCGGCCACATTTGACTGAAGTGTCTCATCTATTTTGAAATAGTCATGGGGGAAACATCTTTCGGCTTGACCAGAGGGAGTTTGAGGTCAAGACAATATGGGCCACACACACGCACACACACACAGAGAGAGAGAGAGAGAGAGAGAGAGAGAGCAGTCACTCTGATCAGAGCTCATTTAAACCATCACCATGCCTTCTGTTAAACACCAAATGGTGGTGTAGTAGGAGGGCACTCTGGGCTCAGGAGGAAGTGGCAGCTTCCAGGAAGGATTCAAAGGATTGGGCAGTGGTTTGTGGCTCCAAGCTGAGGCCTTGGGGCTCACGGAAGAAAAGCTGAAGATAAGGAGTGGATCCTCATCACCAAGCTGGACCACTTGGACAAGGACATGAAGATCAAGTCCCTGGAGGAGATCCTCCTGTCTCCTGCCCACTCTTCCCTGGGCATATCCCTAAAGGATGAGGCTCTAAAGACGCCAGTGCAATAGCAGACTCTGGCTGGCCAGCAGACCAGGTTCAAGGCTTCATCACTATTAGGGACAACAACGGCCACCATAGTCTTGACGTTAAGTGCTCCAAGGAGGTGGCCACTGCTATCCAAGGGGCCATCATCTTGGCAAAACTTTCCATTGTCTCTGTGCAGCTACTGGGGAAGGAAGAAGCTTGGCAAGGCTACACTGTTGGACACAGGTGACAAGCCTCTGTGGCTCTGCTCTGGGGCGTCTCATCCCTGCCCAGAGGCACTGGCATTGTCTCTGCTCCTGTGCCCAAGAAGCCGATATAATGGCTGGTATCAGTGACTGCTACACAGCCATCAGCCAGAGGCTCCACCGTCTCCCCGAGAGGCAATGTTGCCAAGGCCACCTTTGATGCCATCCCCAAGACCTACAGCTATTTAGCATTCCACCCAACACACACACACACACACACACACACACACACACACACACACACACACGTCTGGTGAGAGTCGAGAGTCCATATTCACCAAGTCTCCTTATCAGGAGTCTACTGACCATCTTGTGAAAACCCACACCAGAGTCTCTGTTCACAGGACCCAGGCTCCGGCTGTGGCCACCACATAGTGATTTTATACAAGAAAAATAAAGTGAATTAAGTCTGTGAGAATAAAATAAACCGCCACCATAGTGAATCAGTTTGCTTTTCTGTCAAATGACAGGAAGGGGCAAGAAGGACTTTTCTGGAGAGGCAGGAGCCACCTGTACTCCAGTAGGGTGGTGGTGGTTCATCCACATGGCGTCACCAAATCAATTGGTCTGGAGATTTAAAGTCTGTATATTTCACTGGATGTAAATTTTACCTCAATTGGGATTTCATTTTGCAAAGCGTCAGCTCCAAGGAATGCCGTGAAGCTAGTTGTCTTGCTTCTTCGCTGTAAGCTTTCAGCGGTTTTTTTTTTTTTTAATTAAACACTTGTCTAAATTACTTTAAAATCTTTAAGCTTTGGAAAATTAAACAGGTTTCAATTTGCAGCTTTGTACTATTCTTGTAGTGCGCGGCATCAACCCTAACCCCCTCCTCCTTTTCCAGTGGAGCCCAGAGGGCCTTAACAAGGAGACCAGCGGGAGGTCCCAGGGCTGGAGTCTCTGGGAGAGAGAAGCAGAGTTCTGTCGCTCTACTCCGGATCACAGGGCTACTGCGCCAAACAGAGAATCCTTTTAAAGGAAGAAAATAAGAGGGGGTTGGGGTGGGAGAAGAGGAGAAAAACCTAAATCAGACTCTCAAAAGGTTCCGTTTCTGAATGCTAAGGCTTATTTGCGTATCAAAATTGCCTCCAGATGGTAGGCAGAATTAGAAAATTAAGAAAGACAGAAGGAGAGAAAGAAGTCCGGCAAACTCGGGGGTGTAAAAAAGCTCTTCCCTCTATCCGGACAGCCTCTGTGGGTAAAGAGCTAGGCTCCCGCATCGAAGTGGTTGAATTTGGACAAGACCATTGCTCCGAATGCGTTTCCTAACTCAATGATAAACACATCTCTCTTATTAAAAAACAATCCACATCTGTACCACACGACTCCCTCTAGTGGATCTAAAAAAATAACCGGACTTACGATGACGCCATCCATTTTGAAATAGTTAAAGAAATTGCCCCCAAAATAATCCCCAACCCCACGGTCACTACAGAGAATTAATTTTACTTCTGTGTAAGTAGGATTTCCCACACCCTTTCCTTCAAAGAAAGGGGTACTTCACATTCACCCGGAATAATTAACCACTCATACATCAGAGAATGATAGACATTTCAAACACTTTACAACCAGGGTAAAAAAAAAAAAAGAACCTGAAGATTATTGGAGGTAGTCTGATCCTCGATCGAAATCATAAATATTCAAAGCATTTCACGGTGGCTTTTGAGTCACACACAAATGAAAGCGCCCTGGCGATAGCCG